>NW_027159609.1:0-35857 GCF_002600585.1 Cystoisospora suis
ATCATTGCCACCATAGTCATCACAGCACACGCATTACACCGATCTTCATCCTGTCTGCGCGGAACTTCACTGGCTGGTTTGCGGGCCGTGGCTGCTTCGCGGAGCGAATCACTTCACTGTGGAGCGTTTGCGGCCACAGGAGGGCAGTACTGGGTGAGCTCTTCCTCAGCGATAGCGACCGACTTTTTTTCACCTTGGCGCCGCCTCAGCCAACATCGCCGATAAAAGCCGCGTGACGCAGCCGGGCCCGTAAGGCAGATACCTGGCGTCCGCGGAGAAACGGACTCTTCTGCCAAGAGAGAAATACCAAGTGGCCAAACTTCTGTACCAGGATAGTAGGTGACTAGGCCTTGATGGTCAACGTCGGCGCCCAAGAGCAGCAGCCCTGTTCAGACGCGGCCCGGCAACGAGCTGGTACAGAGTTACCGGAAACCCAGGTGAGCACGAGCAGTGAACGCCAAGCACCTTCTGCCTCAGCATTCTGTACCGACTGCGGTACTTTGGCGTTGACCTCAACTGTTGATGGTCCACGGCCATGGGAGCGCGTCCTGCAACACAGCACGCTCTTGAGGCATTGCCCAGTGCTGCTCACAAAGACTCGTTACTACGAGTACAACAAGCGGGCGCCACACAGAGACACTCGATATCAGAAGCATATTCCATCACATCGCACAGGGAACTCATAATACCAGCGAGCGCGTCGTTCTTTACTACTAGGGCGACGGTGCGGGGTCACCCTCCAGTTGAACACGCAATAGCCCAAACCTGGGGACCAACGCAGTCGGACGCCTCTCGTGAGAGCGTCACTACCAACGGGAGCGGAATTCTTGTATGTAAGAAGGGGCTGGAGCACGCAGGAAAACTGTATTCGCATCTTGTACAGTATTCCTGGGTGCGGCAGCCCGCAGACGGACACCTGTCTCCAGCGAGCCGCAACAGCTTGGTTGCCGGGGACACTCTAGCTGGAAAAGTAGCTGATGTGGGTACGACCTACAAATCGGATGTGCGCTTAAGCGTACTGTCGTGAACCGGAGTGCGGGTGAGCCAAAAGGACCACGGCCGAGATGTTGGGCTAAGCGAATGCGGCACCCGGGTCAGGGCAATAGGGTAAGGGCACAGTGATGATCAGGGGCATCATTTTACACCAAAATCCACTCAGACAAAAGGATTGGCGTTGTACGTAAGAGGGGCTAGTAGGCGCCCGATCGTGGCCTACGTGCGATGTGCGAGCGAGCCCAAGAAAGCATCAGAGAAGGTCTCACACCACGGCAACAACTGTCTGTCTGTCCCCAAGACTAGTACTTGGGATTCCTTGACCCTGTCCACAGCTAGCCACGCGTGCTGAACCTGGACGGTCGAGCGCTGACCGACCAGGGCAGAAGCGGTCAAGTCGGAAAGAGAGCGTATCACCAGCACCTCTGGAGGATCGGACAGCTTTCAGACACAGCCACTGAAGGCAGTAGTCTGCTGTCCGCTCGAAAAGAGGCAGGTTCGATATGTAGTCCTCCTAACAACTTCTGACAGAGGCGCCGCCAGCGACGTGCAGGACTACTGCGGCACCTACAGTTAGCTCCTGGGAACTACTAAAGACCCACCTTTCCCGGGTCGCGCAAGGAAATGGATTGAATCCGGGCCCACAGGATAGTTGTCCAAGAATATCACGTTGGGAATACTTCCGGGTGCGGAGCCTTCAACGAAAGGCCCGGAAGCCGACCACGAGAACGGACCCGCCCCCTTCGATTGCAAATCTGATTTCTCCGCGCTCAGGCTTCCTGCACCGGTCGGCGAACCTGACAGAAGACACGAGAACGGGCGCGGGATCGCCGCATCCACCTCGGGACACTTTTTCCGTCACGGAGATAGCAGCTCGGCTTTCCGCAAGCAAGCATTTTCGCCCTGTATTCGAAACACGCCGCGTGATTGTGCGGAGGGCCGTAGGCCGCCGCTCCGGAATCCTTCGTGGATATGATCCCAGAAATGACAGAATAAAGTCGGGAGAGCAACTGTCAGTGGGTGCAGGTGGGGCGAGAAACATACGTGTAGAGGCGAGGTAAGACAAGCCAGGCAAGCCCCAGGGCGCCCCCGTGTGCGACGGGAAAGGCTTAGTCTACAGGACTCTCTGCACTACCGGAACCACCAGATTTCCCTCGAGGGCCCCCTTCAGTTTTCACTAGAGCGGAAACTGCCTACATGTGGTGGCGTTGTCCCCCTATGCGAGATGCCCTGAAGTGGATAGTTGGATGTTGTTAATACTTTGTGGAAAGAACTATGTGAAAGTCGAGTACTTGAAGGCGTCAACGCCAAGAGCAGGTAAATATCGTGTCGCTCATGGCCCTTGTCTCGCAGTGGTGGCACTCCTTGGCTTCGCTCTTTGCCGGCGTAGAGAGCGGTCGTGTTTTTCTGCCCCGCATGTCTCACTTTTCAGCGTTTCGTAGTGGTGGTGTTGTGACACTTCGGTGGAGGTTTTTAAAGTGCATTGCGGTCCAATCTCTGTGCTCGCTGGACCAGGTAATGAGTAGCTTCTTGCTGGCCCTGCAGGCCAACTTTGGGGAATCTGTTCATCTCCCATCGTGCTTTTCTCTGTTGTGTAAAGCCGTACCGCCCGCCCCCGTCTTCGCCTCGTCGCTCAGCCTCGAGGTCACGGCCCTCGGTCCTCACTTTCTCTTTTTTATTAAATCTCCGGAGTCCCCTCTGGCATTTCATTACCTTCCAGTTTTCAGTATGCTAAAGCTCCTTCGCTTCAAGCTCCTTCCTAGTAATGGCTCGTCTTGCTTCCGCCCCGCTCCAAACCGGCAAGTCAGTTGAATTTTTTTAACTAGTCCCGTCTGACGTCGGCATTGAATGGATTTTTTGCACGCCTGGTTTCCGGCTGTCGGCTTGCCACACTTCTTCCTTGTTTCCCGTCGACTACCCCTCCGCATGCGCTTATTCCGCAGCACTAATGAGCCGACGATGCGAATATGAATACTAACGACCCGAGGAGAGGACTGTATGTACACCGTGCTGAGGGGCTGGCGGCCGATTCTGAGGTGGCGCGCTATGTTGTCGCAGTCGTAAGTTGTTCTCTGCGATCCGGGGGGCTTGACCTCGTCCGGGTACGGGGAAAGGGAGTGATGTTGTGGTTTTGAGTAGCAAGCCGTCGGACCCGCCTCTCTAGCTAAACAGGCCCCCTGTAATTGTTACGTTTTTGTCCGGAGAATCTTGCGCTCACGGCCGGCCACTCCTTTCGTCTCTCTCATGCCAGTTTCGCCGCTCGTCCCTCTGGTTAGGAGCCTACTTTCACGCGACTACCGAGGTTTGTTGTCTTCTTGTCCCAGGGCGCTTTTGACTTAATCATATCTGGTTTCCTTCGCCACATTTGTTTTCCTTTACCCCTCTGCCGCTGTATCCTCTTTCGTGAGTGTGACCCAGATGGCACTGCCCGCTGTAAGCATGCCCTCATCTGTGAGTGGTTCTACGGCCTCAGTTGTCGAGCCTTTGTCGTATGCACCGTCTGGGAAGGAGCTGAGTGTCTCCGGTGAACCAAATACGCCCGTCTCGGATCCGTCTCCCGTAGCAACAGATATGGCGAACCATTCATCTCCTGCCTCCTCTTGTCGCCCTGTTTATGCTTCATATGCTGCGGCCGCCCGAGCCGCACCAGGGGGGAAGGGAAGGCCTAGGGGGGGGCCGTCAGTTCAAGACTTTGTGAAGGCGGAACCGGCTGGACTGTGTCCATCGCCCTCGCTTAGCACAAAGGAACAATGCTCGGCTTCGAGTATTCCTAGCTCAGCGAACGGCAATAGTAGTTGTACGAATCGTCCTGCTGGCTATGTTCACCCTCAGATCCTCACTAATGGGGGAGTTTCACCTTTGGTTTGCAAAGGTAGTGATCTAGTAGCTTCTTCCGGGTCGCGCTCTTCACAAAATTGCCGTGTTTCTAAAGGTGGTTTCAACAACAATGAACCTCATGAGGGGGAAACCGTCACTTCGGAGAAATCCCAGGGCGGTTCATGTCCGACAGCCGACGACGGTCTGGGGAAGAGCGATGGCCTTCACCAGCACGTGGCGGTTGTAGACAAAGTTGGTATTTTCACTGCGCGTCATTCTGATTCTCCGGAGGACAGAGCCCATACATCAGATCGGTCCCTGTTCACTTCTATGTGTGCGGAGGGTGAAGCTGTCTCAGGCACCGCACTCGCTCCTGATCCTACAGCCGCCTCACACCCTGACAAGAGAGGTGACGTGGGTGTGGAACAAGTCACCGCGTTCCGAGATCCCCCCAGTTCGTGGGCAAGCGTAGCCGCCGGCAGAGGTCCGGCTAGCGGCAGGCCTGTCATCTCCTCGTCAGAAGAGGTGACTGCTTCAGCTTCTGTCAGGCGAGATTCTGAAAGTCAGGGGGATGGACATAGTGGAGGAGACGAATCCAAGAGAAGGGATGCCGGTGAGTGTGTAGTTGGCGGGGGGCGAGTCGTCCCAGCATCAGGTGAACAAGAGGTGGCAAGCCTGGACGAGGATGCTTTCCCTTCATCAGTGAACACAAAGATGAGGGAGATCGAGTCGGAACTTGAGACCGAAGGAACCAGGGGCTTTTCAGGCTCCTGCAATGGAGACATAGCAGAGTCCGTCCCAGCCGCATGTACGCCGTACAGCAACAGTTGCGGTGACGGTGGCGGCACGGCCGGAGGCGCTTGTCTAGGAGACAGCTCAGTCAGTGTTGTTGAGACCGGAGGGACACATTGTAGCCGGGCTCGATATCAGGAGGCAGCATCGGCGGGATTGGTGGAGGGCCCCAGTGGGCGGGGAGGAGGGATGAAGTCTTTCCTGGAAGGACTGGGTAGAGGAGCTATGAGCGGAAATAAGAAAGTAGTAGTTTTGCGAAGAGGCGAAGGCAACGGGAGACATAGAGGCCTTGGAGATAAAGGCAGCGGCCATAAGAACAAGCAGGGGGGCGAAGGCGATGAAAAGACAGGGAGTGATGAAGGGTCAATCACGCCCGCACCCCAAGGAAAGAGTCTCGAAGAGAGGGAACGGGAGGTAGGAAGAGAACTGATGAGTTGGCCCAAGTGCAGGATTCCCAGTCATTATGGGAACATATCTGCTAGCGAAAAGGTTGTCGTTTTGTGTCTTGTCTGCTTGACTCCTTCAACATTGACTTTAACATAAAAGACGACAAGTGTGGTAGTCTGCATGATCTCCATGGTTGCTTAAGGTCATTTTCGTTGGCTCGTTGTTACAATCAAGTTCGTTTTCAGGACATCCCGCATTTGGTTTTTTGTCGCGTCTTCGCAGGTGGAACGGTGACCTGGTGTGTTTTCTCTAGGTATACGTACTTGTGTGTGTTTCCACACTATATATTAATGCACCTATCCTCTTGGTAATCGTAGATCTCTGGGTAGCAATCGGATTCTTGGACTCTCGTGAGGATGTGTTTCTGTATTCTATCAGAGAGTATAGCGTAGCCTGTGTTTGTCCTCTTCTAAACACAGCACTAATGGGACAGGCACATCCATTTGACAATTTGTGCGTCTCCGCTTGGGTTTCGTCCGTGTAGTATTCGGAGGGCCATGCGGACAGTATGTTGTGTGGTATGCTGTGTGTTGTTCACCTTGGTGAATCTTCACAGTATCAGGAGCTGCGAGCACGCATTTTTGCTTCGGAAGAGGGCAGCCGTGCAGGGTCCCCATCTGAGGTAACGGGAGGTCAGTCTAGTTCGGCGTTTCCTCCAGCGCGTCCACCTCATCGGAGAGGTATCACTCGGTCGCATCAAGATCGGTTTGATCCCGCATTCATGAGAGAGCCGCCCCTACCAAACGGGGCATTCTATCCGCCTCACATGCCTAGTATCCCTTCACCGTCTTTAGCACAGCAGTACAACCAGTACATACCATTTTCCGGAAGAGGTGTTGCTGTTCCTTCGTATAAAGGTTTCGACCCAACAGCAGCGGGACCAGATCACAGAAGTAGTGGGGCTGGAGGTCCGGTAGGACATCCTGTTACACCTCCGGGTGCCCCTCCGTATCACGGGCGTGGTAACATGAAGCCGTGGAGATCGTCTCGGAGTGCCGCCAGCCCCGCTGCCTCAGGTGTCTGTACAGATGGGCACTCCCGAGGGCCGCCTGGTGGTTCAGCGAGGAAACACGCGGCAGGCACATGTGGATATTTTCATGAAAAGAGTCAAGATGAGTTTTTTGGCGGAGGAGTAGCCGAGCTTGCCTCAGGGAACAGCTCCCTTCCAAGAGACCTCACAAAAGAGAGTGGTGGTGGTGGTGATGGGAGGAGAGCAAGGAGGCCTATGTCGAGCGGCGGATGTCAACCTTTTCCTTCCCCGTCGGCGTCATCATCACCCCAGGGTAGTCAAGGATTCTATGCGCACCCTCCGCATCGACGCCGCATGGGAGGACAGAACTCGAGTCAGACGACACCACCGAATGGCGCAAACTCTCTAGGCATGTACTCGGGACCCACAGGTCCTGGAATGTCTCCACCCGCTGTCGGGTCCGTACCCGGTCAGCAGGGAGGGGGTTCGTATCCCCCCTCGCCTTTGGTTGGAGATCAGTATGGTTGCTCTCATCGGAACTTGTTAGAGGGAATCACGACAATCTGCGGGCCAGAAAGTCTTTTCTCTGCTTATGCCCCTTACGAAAACCACCCCTTCAAAAGTATGACACACCCTCCTCCTCCCCCACCTCCTCCTCCGCCTCCTCCTCCCCCCCCTCCTATCGTAGGGACGGTCGCTGGAGCTGGTAACAGAACGGGTTTTCATGGGGTATCTGCCTCTCGCTTCCAGGACCCGGTCGCTGGCTGTCAGCCCCCGAACCGGCCTGATACCTTACTCTGGCAGGCGGGAAGTGTAGGATTTTCTCCAAATGGTGATTCGACGTATGGTTCTCTTCCGGTGGACAACCAGTTCTACGGTGCAGCGGGGGCCAGGCCAAGTCGGAGCGGGGAACGTGACCTGGGCTCTCCTGATCAGAAACAGAGGCTGCATGGCACTTACGGTGCCGTTGCTAGCCCGGGTGCTTCAGGTTTATGCTACGGGCATAATACGTCGGCTATGTACCAGTCTGCTCATGGTGTTGTTATGTACAATCCGTCGTACTGCAGTCCGCCCGCTCCGGGGGAGCAGCCGGCCGTTTATAGCGGTCAGATACCCAGTTATCCCGCCATGCCGTCGTCTGTTCCTGATTTGCCTAGGGGATCAGAGTCTATGTACACGCTAGGCCAGCCAGAAGGAGCGTCTTGGCCATTGCGTCTGCCAGAAAACTCGCACGTGTATCAGGGGGAGGGATGCAGCGTTGCGCATGGTGCTCGCGCGGGGGTGTCAGGGGATGTGTGGGCTTCTTCGTACCCTGCGGCTTCTCATAAAGCGGATCAACCTGTCATCTTAGACGGAAGGACAGGAGGCGGGAACGATTTCGAGGCGGCTGGTGTAGAGAACAAGACAGAGCTGCGGAGATGAGAAGGACGGTGAGCGTAGAGATATCGCGTCTGGAAGACTGGGTTGTAGGTTTTTCGGAGGGGTCCGCCGCGGGCGCGCAGGGAAGCGTTAGAAGGTTTGATGGCTGCCCGGCAGACGGCGGAGGGTCAGTCGGGTGCTTGGTAGAATGTGCAAGTCACTGGCGGAATGCTAAGTGAATGTTGAGGCTTTCAATTCGTACACATGAGTGTACGGACACTACGTGGTTCTGAGGCAGTACACGGCCCAGATCCCCCTTGCAGTTCCGTGGGCACGCGAAGGGGGGAGTGAGTGGGCGCGTTTCCAGGAATAGAGGCTAGAGGGCTGCTGTCATTCCCGCATGCCTGGGTCACGCATGCTGCGAATTGTCATACCGCGCTGTTTGAACGGGCTTTTTGTTGGCGGGACCCATGTGCATAAGACGTGTGGGTATAGCGCAGCGAAATTTGTCATCTGTGTGTCTTCAGTCGGGTTACGTCTGCCGGGCCGTGTAGGGCTTGGTTTCTGCGTCCAGAGGGTGTCCCGTTCTCTTTCCTTTACTTGCGGTTTTGCGTCAGCCAGCTGCGCACAACTAAGGTGCGGGGGACCAGCCGGGTACTCCTTTGAGTGATTTTCACCACGAAGGATATAAATTGTACTCGCTTCAGCGTACAATATCGCCGGTCACCATGCTTGTGCGGATCGTCAAGAACGGGGCTGCGCGCGCCCGGCCCGTTGTTGTTTGGGACACCTAATCAGCTCAGAACTGACACGCGGTTTCTCTGCTCGCTGATGATGAGTCACCGGGAGTTTTTCTCGGGAGAGGCAGCGTTTGTACAGGACTGTGGCAACGCATTATGAGGTGTGACCGCAGGAAGAGCACTGAACGACAGTGCGAGAAGGGTGTGCTTTCTTGGAATCTGTTCACGCTCTATAGGTCTCGCGGCTAATCGCGAGGTTCATGCACACCGGAACGCGCTTCAAGAAACAGACGCGTTCAGGCACTCGCTCCCCGTCGAGACGCGGCTTTCTCGCATATGTGTTACAAAGCATGTGAAGATCTTTTCTGGCCCGTGCAAGCCTCTTCACATTCTTTGTAGGCGCGTGTAACATTTTCAGTTCACATCCAGCGGGGAGTCCGGTCAGTGCGGTAGTGCGGCTGCTGATCCACGGCGCCGGTGCACGAAGGCAATCGAACTAAACGCGCATCCTGAAAATAGCAAAGTAGACCAGGTGTGTGTTATTTGATTCTTGCGACCATGCACTACGTTTGGACTCAAGCACTAGTGTGCTGGTTCCGCGCAGAAGAGCTTTCCGTACCCGGTGCACGGCGTGCGTTGGGAAGGGATTCTGTTTGTTAACAATCGGAATGTCTCTTGGAAGCAAGGACCTTTGAAAGACTCCAGCCACACTTGTATTCAGATGCATGCGCTGATTCACGATATTACGCGGCGATGGTCTTTTGAACGCAGTCAGGCATTTACTACGGCCACGTTGTGTAGTATAACAGCGACTGTCTCTCACCTCGCGTGCGTTGCCCGTGTTCCTCCGATTACTAGCAGCAAAGGTCTCGAACAGGAGTGGCGTATCAGATGGCATTCTATTGCCGAGGTATTAGAGACAGGATCTGGTGTGCGCTGGTAAGCACGATACACCAGTGGCCGTAAAGAGTGAGGATTTCCGGTGCTCAACGAGGCACGCCCAAACAGGCTGAGGCAGAGCAAAACCGCCCACGTGTCTCTCCGAGTGGTCCTATCTCACAAGCAGCCTCGATATGTTGGGCTGGCAGCGCTGCGGGAGTGTTCTGATCTTCGGTGGAGGGCCGACAGGCTGCAGAACCACTTTAGTTCCACAGTCTTCATCTGTCTACGGCAGTTGTCATTTCTACACCTCCCTTGTGCCAAAGGACAGTGAAGTGCGTTCCGCGGGGTGATATAGATGTACCCGAAAGTGATTGTGTCTCGGCTGCAAGATACGTGTAGGTTTACCTTCGCACGGGTCTCCGCATCACACAGTTGCTTTCGAACAGGTGTGAAGAGTGCCTGCTGTAACAGAGACGGATCTGCGAAGGGGCTGTGGCACTAGTCGATTCAGTATCAGCTGTTTGTGCCTTCGCGAAGTCCACCCCGTTCTTCCATTTCCAGCGGCGCCGCAGAGGGCCAAAGCGCTCAAGCGCACCGCCACGGACCGCGGGGAACAGCGTTGCTGGGCAGATCCCAGTTTGGTTTTGTCCTCTCGGGGGGCAGCGCGGGAACTGGCGTTCTTGTGGAACAGAAGATCGCAGTGGGCGGCGTACAGGCCTCTTGACAGCGATCTTCTGTTCTGTCCACGAGGTGCAGCCACACCACTTGCCCGCTCATGCAGGATAGCAGATGCGCTGGGTGCTCAGTATCTTGGCAGTGCGATGACACAGTTAACCACAAATCTCCCTCGTGTGTTCGGCGATTCCGTCGAGATGGTGCTTTGCGATATAGAGCAGAGATGTAAATCGGGTAGAACGCTCATATAGTTGTTGCCGGTGCACTTTCACATGGGTTACCAGGAGCTCAGCAGGGACGGCAGTGCTACAGGAGTCCACTTCGTTTCAAGCTTTACCTCGTTCTAGCCTTTTCTCTTCTTCAAGTGGGCGCGCGTTTCATAACGATAGCGAACCAGTTGGAGTGGTCCCTTTGGGCAGGAGACGACTCGTTTCGGAGAGGCTCAAGAGCTGACAGCTTCAACCGGGGCGTCCCGCTTCTGGAACATGTTCCTATGGGTAAGTGTCACGTACGTCTCCCCGTACTTCACTATCTCACAAGTACGACGTGGGGCATTCCAGGTTTGTTCGGAGTCAGGGCGCGGTAAAGCTGTGGTTGAGCCGTCGGTCCGCCAGCAAGTTCCCTTTGTAAGCTCCTTCTGTACGAGCCATCCGACCTACGGAAAAAGGACAGCAGCAATTTGCTTCCGAGCAACGACCGAGCAGTTCATTCGTTACTTTACGAACCAAGTCTCGCCGCTCGTGACTCTGTCTGAGACTCCAAGTCATCGACATCGGCCAGCCAACAGAGTCCCCCTCTCAGGGGTTTGTACCAGGGAAGGATGGAGGGTGAAGGAGCTGGTATTTGCTTGTTACACGAGAGTGCTCTCTTTTCTTCCCATGCACCGTCGTCAGCTCCTGCGTCTCTACCTCGGAAAACAAAGGAAGGCCGGCCCGTTACGTACCACCACCGAAACACTACCATCCGTGGGTTCTTCCGCAGCCGACTAGATACGTTGGGGAAGCTAAAGATGAAGTAAAGAAAGCACGCCACTAAGCGCGGTTCGCCAAGAAAAACACTGCCATGCTGTGTATCTGAGACAGTCCAACAGGCTGCGGACGAATGTCAGTCGGACCGAATTTTCTGCTTTTTCACGGACACCTCATTACGCAGGTCATCCCGGAGACAGTGTACGGAGCTTCGAGTTATGGGCTGGACTACCCACCTCCTGGGAGCTAGTCGCTGGAAAATTGAGTTTCTCAATACTTGGCCTCACATGCGCCTCAATTTTCCGGATGGTATCAGAGTACTCTGGCCGGAAGACTTTCTTCTCGTGCGGATTATGGAGATTCACTTTTTCTGTAAGTGCCCACAGGAAGACAAAGGAGACTTCCACTCGAGGCCGCTTTTCCGCCTTCCAGGGTCCTAACAAACCTCGTCCAACGCTCGCGTCCAATACCTTAGCGTGCCTTCAGTTCGTTTTTCAGTCGTGTTCTCCGTTCTCCCCAAGCAGAAGTGCTAACTCAAGGCCTGTCGGTACAGGCCAGCTGTACAGTGGAGGAATCCCAACCACGGACGTGGGCTTGTAGCGAGTGCACTCGGCAGCAACGGGTGGGCTCCAAAAGGAACGGCCATTACGACCTGATTCTCTCCGGGGCCGATGAATGTGCAAGTGCGCCAGCGTTGTGGGTGAAAACAGAGCAGTGCACTGAGAGTGCTTAGGGGTGTTTGGTATTCTGGAAGACGCGGTGAGCCACGTGCCCTCCACAGCGCGCTGCATATATGTTCCTGGTGCAATACCTGTAATGACCAACACGTGGGAGGGGTTCATCTGGTAGTTCTGGGTGATCTTGAGGTGCTTCAGCTCCTTGGCTACGCTTTCTTCGAAAACGCGAATTTGCAGGATATTCTCGAATCCCTGCCTGCCTTTGGGAGCAGGGGCAGACACCCCTCCTTTTCCGGTCTTGTCTCCCATTGTGTTGACTTGCCGACAGCAGGCCGCCTACGGCGTCAGCTGCAGCTGTTGTTGCAGTGGATTCCCACTGACCAGACGGCGCGCGAGCTCAGGGTGACTCGATGAGCATCTACGGAGGAAGAGTTGTAGCTAGCGCCTGTCGGTTCAGTCTTCAGTTTTCCTCACGCTATTTCTCAAGGCAGTGCTACAGTTAGTACAACAAATCTCGCGGGCTGCTCTGGTGAAGGCTTCGCGGCAGTACCCGAGGTTTGTGCGGGGACGTTGTGCTGACGCTTGCCGCTGTTCAAGTGCCAAGGGGCGAAGGAAGCAGAAGCATGGACCGGCGGGGTTGTCTCCGAAGTGAGCTGCGCTGTCTTGGCTGAAGCATGGCCAACCGGACGCATTGCCGGACCTTCCAGGACACCCTGCTCGAGTGTCGAGGATCCCAGGGATTTTTGGTTCTCTTTAGTAGCGGTGGAACAAGTTTAAAAAGGAAGTGCTCCTAACTGGGAAGCCGAAACGCCAAGTGGCTTACCCCTCCACTTTTGCCAAGGCGAAGAGGCGGGTATATTTGCGTGGGAAGTATGCAGTCCCATGCAACGAGTGCTCTGTGTTGGACCCGTGCACCCCCGTTGCTTGTGAGGCTGACCGGTCGAATGTTCGTCTCGCCTCGCGTCTCCGGCGAACACGAAGATATACAAAGAAATGGCCATTCAGGGGCCCGTGCAGGGCCTGATCCAGAGTGACTTCTCACAAGAGCACGAGCACGCGTACTGAAAAGCAGTTGTTCGACCTACCAACTCTGTGTCGAGAAGTCTCCGGAGACGGCGCCTCGGCCAGGTCGGAACGAGGATTCCGGGTGGGGCCCCCCAAAGCTGTCTCCGCGTGCTGTAAAATGCGTTCACTTTGACCACTGTGTGGAACGCTCCTTATCTTGACAAGGTCATGCCACTGAAGTCCATGGTGTCTTTTGGACTGCAGAGACTACAGCGGTTGCGCTTTGTTCTTGCTTCATTCTGGGATCCTTGGTGCCTCTCGGAAAGCACAAGGTCCCGTGACACGCGGTGCTTGTGTTGTCGGAATTGGCTAGCGATCCAACCAGTTCACTTTGCGGTTCGGCGTGGCAGTTGCCCGGGACACCGCGTATCACTGGCGCACTGGTTAGACGTACTGATGTGAGCTGACCTTCAAGGAGCCGCCCGGAGGCCTCGTCTACCCACTTCCCCTCCCCGCTTGTAGAAAGGACTCTTCAGTCACAGATCTCTGGTTTGAATGGCGTTACGCACAGCGGGGACTTGGAAAAAACCACGGTACCACTTTGACGGAAAGATATTCTGTTCTGGTTTCGGTACGCGCTCTTGCGGACACCTGAGCAAAATGAATGAAGCGCTTCTGCGCAGCAGAGGGAGGCGATGAGCACCCCCTTTTAGACCAGGGATCAGGCCTGAATCGTTCCGCCCCACTTTAGTTTGCAAGTGAACCAAAGAGTACCTCATTGGCGGACCGGCTTTTCGAGAGCCAGCAGTCGGCAAAAGTCATTTTCAGTGGAAAGAAACCTCGTACTTTTCCGTCGTCCTGCCACTTTTGCCACTGCCGCAGCCCGATTGTGACCCGTCACTTGGGCAGGGGAGTCCTTCAGCCTCTCTCTCTAGCCCCTCGCTCCCGCCCCCTTTCACACCGTGCGCTGGGGATCGGAGGAAAGGTACAAAATGGTGGGTGTTCAGCGGCGGGACTCCTGCATTTCCCGGACGGTGAAAGAAGTCAAGAAGCTGCGCTTCACATCTGCAGAGCTTAGACAGCTGACCGAAGAAACACACTGTGAGACATGCAGTCGTGTTTGTCGTGTGGAACACCCTTTCTTGGCTGAACAGTTGCCTGGCAGTCGTGTTTGAGGGTGTACCAGCCTTTCTTGGCTGAACAGTTGCCTGGCCGTCGGGCTGCATAGGACCAGTGCTAGTGCGGACGCTAGTCTGCGTTCTCAAGACCATCAATGACGCAGTGCGGTCTGGTTGTGAGACTACAGTATGGTTGTCGGTAGTCAATCGACGACAAACTCATCGTTGCAGCTCAGCGCTGGCGCCGTAACCATGTCAGCCGGGGTCTTCGACACCTGCGTAGCTAGTATGAGTGTGATTAGTGATCTACGCGGGCAGTAGTCCGACGGCCCTGGACCAGTCAGTACCCCCCCGTGCCGACAACTTTTGTTGAAGAGTAACACTCTCTTGCAAGCCGGGGTGTCAGCCTTGGCGTGAAGACACGGGATGTGTCAGCTGAGGTGAAGTTGGTGTCGGACATCAAGTCCGAGCCGCCGACACCCACAGTTCCACTTCATAACTTTACTTCTCTCGGCTCCTCAGAGTTGCCATTCGGAGTCACACTTCTGTCGGGTATGCCTAGCTATGACACCAACTAGGCGTTCTCCAAGCGCTCCGAGAACAAGAAATTGCATTGTCCTGTTCTTTCAACACCGGCAATTTCGCCTCGTGATCCTGGTCACAACACTGTTCGTTAGCAGGAGTCTCTCCTCTTCTGTCGAGTTACTAGGTTACGGTGTCTCTGCTCTGTGGTTGCGGTTTCTTAGTCAGCTACGAGGAGGTCCAAGAACTGTACCGATGTAAGCCTTAGGGTTTAGTGGTGCCCGTAACATAGTCAGGTGGAAAACTCTCCGAGTCTACAAGGTGCTAACCGTGTAGACCACAAAGAGCTCGTCACCTGCAGAAATCAGCCCCAGGGAGTTCATACCTGCATCACAGGCTTCAGCAGGAGTGGCGACAATGAGACCAAGGAAATTCGCATTTCTGGCTCTTCTCTTCTCGCTCTGCTGTAAAGGTTTCCGAGCACAAGCAGGCGAGAGGAAACCTCTCGAAGGAGGCTTGAACGCCGTCCAGCTTCTCGGCCTTTTCAACCTCAGCAACGCCATCAGCTACCTCTTCGCCGACCGTTTTTCGCGACTCTTTTGGTTGCACCGTACTCAAGATCGGGGCGTAGAAATCGGCTTCGAAGAGTTCGTCCGAGTTCTCTCACTTTGGACGAGAGGTAATCAGTCAGATCTGATGTTCACTGGTCTCTTCGTTAGCTCACGGTGGAAGCCGCGAAAGCCTCTGACAAGACCTACTGGGAAAGTACTTCCACGACCTCTTCACCGCGTCTGACCCGCTAACACGGCAGACAGACGGTATTGGCGGTAACTTTGCTTCACTGAGTTTCTCCAGGGAGCTGCCAATCTGGCGACTTCTTCATCGGAGAGGCTCGCCTCGCCATGTCGAAACAGTGTGCTCCACGCTCACCTGCGGTCAGTGACCCCGGTTTTCTGTTGTGCGCAACTGGGTTTCACTATCCGGCTCGCACACTCAAGTTTGACCAGTTATCTACTCAAAACTCTTCAGCTTTCCAGGGCGTTGTTTGCGTGCAGGCACACCTCACCAGCGCCTGACATGTGAGAGTTCAGTTCTCAAAGAGAGTGTTGCACGATCCCGAGAAGGGCTGAACTGGCGGCGGCTGTTCTGGACTGCTGACGGCATCACGGCATCTCAAGCACCTATCGTCAGCAGCCGAGTACAGCGTTAGATTCCGTGCACAGTCTAACCACGCGGCAGGCCCATCCCCCGGCAGCGCCCTGTTCCCGAGGTCGAGCCCGGACGCAGAAGCGCAACTGGCTTTCATGGAGCTCTAGTTTTCCTTTCTTTTCCCCTTAAGAACGGGGTCATAAGAACCGGCCAAGACCGCACATTTTGGTATCGGATTTGCTGAAGAAGATAGTCGGGTTCCTTCCGTTAGCACCGCGAACCACAGTCCCCCCTCTCCTTTATGTGTGTGCTCGCGCAGTGCTTTTCCATCTCTATGACCGTGGAAACAAAGGGTAGGCTACGTTGATAGAGGCCGACTATAAGGCTCTCGTGCTTTCATTCTTGGCTGACGTAGCTTCAGGGGTGCTGGGTACCGAAGGCACATGGCTATTTGGTGCTTCTTTCTCTTCAGCTATGTCGTTAAAGAAGATATAGTGGAAATTATGCAGTCCCTCTTCCTTTGCTTCCTGAAGTCCGGCGTGGCTGCCTTTGACTGGAACAGCGAGGAGTTCAAGGCTAAGTGAGTTGTCGAAGCTGACGGTTTGCAGTTTGCGAGTACGCTTGGTACCCGTCTTCCAAGCCGCCCAATACGTGCCTTCGGTTGACTACTGCGTGGCGGACATAGATCAGGAGCGACAAAAAGAGCAACTATGAGTGGGTGCCCCCGTGCTAACTTGGTCCAGTTTAAGGAAGGTTCGGCTTGTTTCCCTGCGGTAACGGCTATTTACATAGGCGGCAACGCGCACCCTGGGAGTAGAGTTTTTCAGGCTGTCTCCCCGTGATCTGCTCGCTGCGCTCTCTTCAGAGTCGTCCTCGAGAGGCACACCGAAGACGAAATCAGCAAGTAAGTGGACGATTCCTAAAGCTTTGCACCCCACTTTACGCGATCCCTCTGTCTTCGATTTTATCTTCTTGGACTCCGGGGCCTTTCAGAGACTGAAACACGTCCAGCGGCATTTCGTAGTCACGAACCCAGGTGTCCTCCTCAGTACAATGCCCAACACTGGCACAAGAAATTCTAGCGCAGCGACAAATATCAGTGGAATTGGGACGTCTCGTACCTTCAAAGTGTGAGGAGGCTCGTTAGTAGAGTCGGGCTTCCAGGAAACAGGGCGGTTGATCAGTCGTTCTGCCATCTTCTCGAAGAGAAGGGGTACGCGGCGTAGAACCCACTCGGAAAATCGTCGTCGGCGGCGCTTAGCCGAGCTTCTCTCGGGTAACCGAGCTGGACGCGCTCTTCGCCTCTTTTGGTTTGTTATCGAAGGGCAGCGTACGGGATCTTGGAAGCATGGGCTGAAGCGGCGATTCAGTAAGTCAGCGCGCTGCCATTGCCACACACCAGTCTGCGAGACCGTGAGCCACTTACTACACGTAGTGCCCAGGGAATGCTCTTTTTCATCTGCTTTGTAACTTCAGGCAGTTCCACACAGGAGGCCAAAAACTCTTATGGTACAACGGTAAGGCTTCAAGAACCGAGTGCCGGTCGCCTTGCTGTGGTCGCACAGCAGAAGTGTGCTCGCCCTTGACTATGCTGTCCCCGGTTCTTCTTAAAGCTGCCCGTCGCAGTTTCTAGTTCAGGCTCTTCATCTGTAAGTTCCAAGCTTCGTTGACTGCGCCTAGCGTGGGAGACGAAGGCTCAGAAAACAGGCGCCTGCAGACAGGGTCTGCGTTTTCGAGCTGTCCAACAGTACGCATTACCGAAGGGAACCACAAGCGCTGGTCCGCCAGTGTATCGCGAAAAAGAAGAAGGTGCGCGCTTCAATTTTTGTTTCCTTACTGTATCTTTTTAGAGTTTCTCCACTGGATCGTCCACATGCCTGGCGTCGCCGAAATTCTCTGCGTGCCTACTGACGTCCGCACGTGGCTCTACAACGAAGACCGTTTGGCTTTGAAAATGCCCTGACAGAACCGCCCGACACTCCAACTTGAACCCCGTTCTCCATCCATGCGCTGATGCTGCCCTTACCAGCATTTTCCAGTTTCGCTTGTGGGCTCTTCAGCCTGCGGTGGCGCGAACTCTGTTGGCGCCTCGGGTTGCTGATAAGAGGGCCACCCACACGGAACTCCGGCTGTGAGCTGCCTTGTTGCGCCATAGGACCCTTAACAAACCTGCAGAATGCCCCGTAGTGAGTCTACGGCGCTTTACTGCTGATAGGCGCTAGGGGCGTACCTGGCGCTTACGCAGACATCTACGCCATACCTGGTTAGCTGGGCGGGAACAGAAATACAACCCGGAGAGCTCTTGCGCTTTGTCACTCGATAGCCGTCCCGGTGGAAATTAGACGGCGGACACCCCTGGATGGTTACTTAGAGCAGCAGCAGAGCGGAGCATGTGAACAATTCTGCCGTACCCTTTCCGAACACACCCAGCTCGTAGCCGTACATGTCCCGGCGCTGCACCCACCCAAGAGAAAACACTCTACAAAACCCACCACAGCGAAATGTTCTGATGACCGGTCTGAGAGGGACATGGAGGCAACCGGGGTGCTCGCAGGAAGCCAAGTGTTGCAGAGAATCCGGGCAGTTCGTCAGCGCACGGAACACTGCACTACAGTAAGCGGCTTGCAGTGAAGCTCACCGTGCATGTTTCTCGACTGCCAAGAGAACACTCTTCTTTTACTCCACTGTCTCCAGCTAGTTTTTCTGTTCACGCTCGGCATCCCGTAGAAAACTGACAAGTGGCTCATTGCTTCTTGAATTGTGACTATTCAGACAATGTGAAGTACTCCCCCTCTAACCCGGCACTCTTCTCAGACTCGCACAAGCTAAAACTGATCAGTGCCTTATTCCCTTTGGGATTATGACTGGTCAGACAATGTGAAGTGTTCCCCCTCTAAGGCGTTCTTTACAGATGCGACGCTGCCAGTTTCGCACAGCCCAATCTTTCCCGGCATCCAGCTCGTGTTGGTGGCGGCTCCTTTCATAAGATCCACACCAGGCACTTTCCCTGTTTTGTCCCTGCGCTCTCATCGGCCCTTTCTCCAATGGTTCCTTCCATCGTACACAGCGAGCTGTACCAGCACGCCAACAGCGGAGAAACGTGCTGCTTTCTTTCTCATTACATCTCTCCGAAGTTTGTATCCGCATCCCTCGAAATTTCACATACGTTTGCACCGCACAAACTGTCAGACGATAGCCGAACAAGGTTTCTACAAAAACATGCAGATGTGGCCAAGAGGAACTCGCGCCTACACAATATAAAGAGCCTTCATTACACCTACCGACTTGAGTCTGAAGTCCGACGGCGAACTCTTGAAAAGACCGATGTCATTCCCCTGCTCGGTTCCGTACGAGGTGAACCCCCAGTGCATTCACGGCTCACGAGGCTCGCAGCAGCGGGTTCTAGACTGGGAGCAGGAACCGGAGGAGAAGTAAATTACGACGCGACCGAAGCTCGGCACACCTCAAAGGCTGCCTCCCCTCGACTACCCCACACACTCTGCGGGACCCGCTTCCGTAAAGGCAACGACGGGGCGAACTGTTACTAGAAGTAATCACTCGTAAAGACTTCGTGCCAGCGTCTCTCAACAGCTCAGATATGAGATCTCCACAGGTTGTACGAACAATCCGTGCCACGCACGTCATCGCGGGTGACCGTGTTTCGCGAGATGCTAAAAAAAAGTTCCCGGCTAAGCCTGGAGGGACTCAGTGGCGCACATAGGACGGCGAAACCACGTGCGAGGTCCTGCTGTCACCGGAAAATACAGCACTTTTCGTGATCGGACTGGTCTTCCCGGAAAATCTCCTGTGTCTCAAGAAGAGGCCCGGACCGGTTGGAATTTCTCACAGTCACATCATCTCCGTGCTATCCCGTGATCGGCACGTGCTGTTGGAGAAAACATACCGTTCAGAACGAAGACATGCTCTACAAACAAACAGCCCCTCCTCACTCCTTTGAACAATACAGGAGACAGGGTCCTAGACTGCCGGGAACATGGCAATCCTTCTCTCACCTGGGTGAGGAAGTCTAATATAAATAAGTCATTTCTCTTTACACTGCAATCCTTCTCTCACGTGAGTGAGAGCGTTCAAGATATATCGGGGAGTCGTTTTGCTTTCATCCAGCCACGGGCCCCACAACTTCTACCATACATGGTGATAAACACAATCAATGTTCACGGTCGGGGATCACACCCTTACAAAAACTACGAGGAAAAAAAGCGTGTTTCGACCACTCCATACAACAGCACCCGAAGTGCTGTCGGGTTTGCCCGCACTCTGGACGACTCTCTCGCCAACCACACTGCTGCAAACCCACTGCGTCTCTTGGGGAACAACCGGCTGGGCCGCTCTCAGCACCGTCCCCACTCCTCTCGACAACCTGAGGAGGGAACCTTCCCTCCGCTGGGAGAAAAGCCGCCGCAACCACAAAAACAAAAACCGGTGCCGCGCCTGTATGTCGCTCAGCGCCAGCCGGGGATAGAACAGACGCGTACCCGAAAACACTCGGGCGTCTACCCTGCACTGTTGTAACTTGCGCTGCTTTACACCCAGGTCAACTTGCCACAATCACACAAACACTTGACGCTGACGACCACCTCTTTTCCAATAGGAGATTGCGCGTTTCTTGAAGGATAACAGGCGTCTCCAAACCAAGCACTAGTCTCGTACTCTTCCCGCCTTCGCAGAAGTGAAGAAAAGTTCCACATCTCGGCCTCCCTCCTGACTGCCTACACTGGCAATCACGAGACAGGGAGCCGCCGAACGACCGGGGGCCTGCGCCTGCCTCTCTACTAGAGTTCGGCAAGGGCCACTGCTGACGCATGCAAACAGGCACGGAAGTATGGAAGTCATGAAGCTCAAGAGAGACAGCTTTTCACTCAGATATCCCCGAAATGTACAGCGGAATAGCCTTTCACGTCGAACTATAGATATGAAAGAGAAATCCAAGTGGCACGGATAACCTCTGTCCCCCACCCTACGAGGTCTGATCCCAAGCACGGGATGATGAAGTGTCTTCTCTTTGTTCGTCTCTTTTTTATGGCAGTCAGGCAACCACTAAAACCACGCCTCATACTCAGCGCGGCACAGACGGTTTAAGATAGACTGAGGGGGGAAAAGAGCGTGTGACGCATGCTCTTTTCCCCACCCAGTCCACCTCGGGACACTTCCAGCAGACATGTCTATGTACGTACACGCAGAGGTGGGACAGAAAGATGTGCCACTGCGGGGGCAACTGAACATAAGCAAGCCAGCAAGCTCGTGTTACATATATATATATATATGAAGAGCCACGCCTCCGAGAAACGACCCACCCCCAACAGACTACAGACAGACGTTCTTCATCGTTCTCTCTCTGCAGTACCAGTCACAAGGAAATGCCAAGTTTCTTTCTTTCTTGACGTTTGACACTGAAGCTTTGCACTGAGGTGTTTCCGTATGGGCCAACAGTAGCAATAACAACATGACCACTCATGAAACATTACTATCACCATCTTGACGATCCATCAATCAATGACTCACGACTTTTACAGACAGCCATGTCATAAGGACGAGTTCGCCTGAAGACGATGTCGACTGCCGGACGGACTTTTGATACGACACGACTAGCCCCTTCCTTTCTAGGGAATGCTGAAAGGTTTCACACTACCTTTCCACCCATGCTCCTCTATGAAAGCGGTACACCATTATAATCTTTAAGACATCCGCACAAGACCGTCCCTCCCAGCTACAACAGTCCTTCAAATCAAAGATGCACGAAGATAGGAAAATAAGCATCTATTGCCAACTTCCCACGATCTTATCCTTGAATCGGCCACAGAGGAAACGCCACGTTGATCTTTCACTAAGACAGAGACTTTCTCAAAAGCCGCAGTGAGGCCCACCTTGATGCACCATCCCTATATGTTGTTCTAGTCTCTCCACTCCCCCCCCCCTCTCGTACTTCAGAGTGTCATTTTCTTCTACTCTAGGAAGTAAGCCGGATCGCATCATCACCACACAAGAACAAAATAGAGAAAAAACGTACTATTCTGTCTTCGACGCCTTCGACTCGCAGGCTCCATATAAAGTCAGAACTCCTTATCTTGAGAGAGGATCCGTTGACAGGTATCTCTCACACTTCTCAACCCCAAAACCGAAAGAAAACAAGGAACTCCAGAACATCTTCGAGCCTATCATCATCATCATCATCGCAGCTTGTACTAGAACGCCGCAACATTGTCAAAATCCCAGGTGAGAAATCTTTCCTCCTTTCGTGAGAGAAAAATTTTTTGAAGGATGAAATAAAAAGTCGAGAAAACCGCCAGGGATCCCTTTCTCTTCTGTTGTGTGCTTCGTGCCTTGGCTGACCAGAAGTCCGTTGAATGGAGACGACACATTCCCTGATTCTTTCTCTTTGTGAATCACGGCCCACCACCATATGTAACCCAGATAGACTAACTACTCCTGACTCTATCTTTTTCCTAGCCGTACAGACCACTGTCCTGAGACTCGGAAACTCACTGTTGAAAAAATTGTTCCGACGACCACCACCACCACCACCTGAGAATCAACAGACTGAGTGGGTTGAATGGGGTATTATGTAATGAAGACAACAACAATATGAAAGAAGAATCGATTCATCACAATTCAATCAAACAATACATTCGATTTCATAGCATGCAGGTAGGATTGTTATTAAAAAGACGACGGGCTGTCAACCGTCTTCGCCTCTACCACCAGGAGTAAGTCGTGACTCCCCTTTGTCAGTTATCGTCTCCCATGCCTCCTCCTGCTCCACCCCCACCGTCCCGTCGGCCTCCCCCCCTTCCTCCACGTCCACGACGACCACCCCTACCCCCTCCTACACCACGGCGTCCTCGTCCTCCACCCCAGCCTTGGATGGGTCGGTAGTTCGCGGCTTGTGATCCGAAAGTACTAACATCGAGTTGCCGTTGTTTTTGTCTATCAAATCGTTCTTCTCTTCCCTGTTGCTTGTCTAAGGCCTCACACGAGATAGAGTCGAAAAAGGATGTGTTCTTATCATAGGGTTTCTTCTTCTCACCCGGACTCTCGTTGTTGCTGTCCCCCCCTGCGTCAGCTCTCTCATCTGCTGTCTCCTCTGGCGGGAGGGATGCTGCAAGAAAGCAACGGAAAAAGAGACGCAGAAACAAACCAAGGCAACCGACGCACTCCTATGACGACTCCTTACGAGACTTTCCGGAAAACGCGTTCAGTCTCTCTCTCCGATTGATCTTCACCTCAAATTAGCAAAAGAGGCCGCTAGAAATCCATACCTGGCTGAAATCAAACATTACTTGGAAACAGAGAGGTAAACAATAAAGAAACACGCTGCTTATCTTCTGCAGCCTAGATAGTGGCAGGACACATACCTCCATCATTGTAAGGTAGGACAACCCCCCACATATAACACTTAGACACTTCTGCTCTCAACTGTCCTCCTCTTGTCTATAGCCCTAAGCACCGCCCAGCCCGCTGTCATCGACCTCTATCCGTCAAAGCTCACTCACTTGGTTTAGCAAATTGTTTGTTCATCGTTTCGAAGTCAAAGTCTTCAGCAGTCTCACTCTTGAGTTGGGGATTGGGATGGCTCTTTAATTCACCAATAGGAGTCCTCTGATGATATCCGCGTCCTCCTTGCTGCCCACCTCCGGCATAGTTCCCGTTTCGACCTCCATAATACCCATAGTACCCTCCACCACCTCCCCCTCTCCCACTATTTCCATAGTATCCTCTACCCCCATGTCCCCCTCTATAGTAGCCACCCCTCCCTCCTCGACCTCTGGGACCTCCCCCTCCTCCTAGGTATTGATCCCCCCCCCTATGACCGCCACCACCTCCTCCAGGACTTCCACTATAAGTCCCTACCATCGGACCTTTTCCTCTATGGCTTCTCCCTTCATCTCTCCTTCCCTCATCGGCAGCATTGCTGTAGTTCGGTCCAGCTCCTCCTGGGCCGGGAGACACAGGGTAATTCGGAACATAAGCTCCAGGATGATGATTCGCTCCAGCTAGAAGAGGCTGATCAAGCAGAAGGGGACCCACTGCGCCATCTCGACCTCCTCCTCCTCCTAGCCCCCCGCCACCACCTGCTCCAGGTGGATGATGATGATTTGGATGTCCACTAGAAGAGGTCATGGGACCACCTAATAGCCCAGTGCTCGTTCTTCCTGGTGTAGGGGGACATAACGGTCCTCCTAACAAGCCAGCACCTGCTGTTTGTTGTGGGGTAGAACCTAACAGAGATGGAGGGGAAGGACTCGCTCCTGGAGGTGTCGCTGCAGCTGCGGCAACGGCTTCAACAAAGAGAGGATCATGTGCCGCCGACAGAAGAGGGGGAGAGGTCCCATATTGAGGATTTTGAGGGACGGAAGAAGAAACAGAGACTATCGCAGGATCGGGGGGGAAACCAAGGTGGGAAACCAGGGGAGGCTCAGGTTCAGAGCACACGGTTAGGTCTTTGATATCAGCCCCTAGATAAAGCAACACAAGGTAAAAAAGAGACAGCAAGATGACAAAGTCAGCGTGAACTTGAGAATTAGAGTACTCACTTCTCAAGAGATAAAGCAAATATGGCCTACTTATGTGGGTGGTGACTATGAGGCTGCTAGAAATGATGAGAAGCCCCTGTTTTCAAGCGAGGTTATGAAGAAGAGAAGCACGCTCAAGACATCTGGCCTATACAGTTCAGATGAATGCAATACACCCTCTCTCACACTCGAGCTTAGGGAGCCATCACCGGTATAACACCTATCTATCTATCCATCCCAAGTGAAGGACCCGCAGACTGCCTAGACGGTACTCACCCTCCAATAGCCACTGAAAAAGAAACAGCTGTAGTCTTGAAATGCCTTCAGGCGGAAGAAGAACAACTGCGGACAGCCATCATCAAGCGAGACTGTCAATCTCACTTGAACAAGAGATCTCAGCATGCATACAGTTAAACTCATATAGACACAATGCATATATATATTCAGGGCATATACATATATATATATATATATATATATACGCGCGTCGAAACGTGTTCTTGATACCTTCATGCATGTAGCTTGTTGAGTACGTACTTGGGCGAATAAAGACAAGAGTTTACACCTTCTGTGGACCTGAGAGAAGAATTGAGTCCTTACTTACCCTTGAAAACAATGAAACCGTAGACTTCTGGAGATGCAGGGATATCCTCAGGATGTCTTCTACCTTCAGAACCAAACGAGCGAACCATGCGAAGTGTAACAGTCGCTTTCTCGGCATTGATAGAATCCAATATACCTAGGCACAAAAAAACGTAGAGAACCACGCTGCGAAGAGTTCAGCGTCTCCAAACGTATATATATATATGTACATATATATATAGCTATCTATGTAAACTGTCATGAAAGATATACACATATACGTTTCCACTTACAACATTTTCGCTCTGCTTGAGAACGACTGCAGACAACACTGAAGATCCATGCTAAAGCAAGTCCAAAACCTTCTCAACTGGTTATCGATATTCACTTGACTTTCGGCTGTACTCTGCCATACACATACTTCTACCTTTTCACGGTGGGAGATTCCGTCTGTACCTATTGAAAAGAAAGTCAGATACGCTATCAAACTAGGAATGTGACGCAGGAGAGGAAAAAGAGTCTGCGTCTTACCACTCTCCGTCGAAATGTGGCTTTCCTCTGGGTAACAAACAACCGCCTGGGTCGCACGACACTTGAGAAGAAAAGATCTTTTGCTCATGCCTAGAGGGTTTACCTTCATAGCGGATTTCCGTATTAGAGATGAGAGAGATCTTGCTACCCAGATAAGGAAGCTCTGCCCCCGGTCCTACATCGCCAGCTCCAGTCGCATCGCCACCTGACGGACCACCGGGTGGGATCGAGCCAACAGGAGCTGCCGCCATCGCTGCGAAGCCCAATGGTAAACAAGAGCGTTGCGGGGGAGACCGACGAGTGGCCTTGGGAACGGGGAAAACTTCAGCTCCTTTTCTCGCGAACCACAGACGCAGCGTCAGGAAGTACAACAGGATCTCCACGCACAGTCAAAATCCCGATAGCCAGATAATGGCAAGCAGGTTCACGAAACGAACCAACGGAAGAAAACGCGTGATGAGGGGTGATACTTCACAACCAAGGTAAGAAAGTTGGTCGGATGGATGACAGGAAGCAGGACAGCAAATAGAGGAAGACCCCAGCAAAATCCGTAGATAGAGAAACGAGTCCCTTTATGAAGATAACGACGTTCTGTGTCCTTTCCGGAAACAATCACCACTAGGAAACTGTCCCGTGCCCTTTTGCCAGTACTATCGTGGCCCAACACACGTTTCCCGCCCGTATTGGAAATGTTTCCTTCGTCCTCCCTTCTGAACCGCTCAGTAAACAACAGAAGGCTGTACCAGGGACGGAAACCACACTCTAGCGCCCAATGCTAGAAAGTCCCGAGGGAGTTCCTGTCCTGCCACAACAGAAAGAGACACCGCAGTTCCGTCCCCAATCGCGCGGTGGTCGGAAGCCAATTCCCAGAAAAAATGAGCACAAAAAAAAGAAAAACAATTCGGAAACACACCGGGAGTCCGCACGTGCCAAGAAAGAACAAACAGCACAACAAAGAGATCTAGAGAATGGCCGAAAACGCCGTCCGTACCCAGCACTCTCCGTGGAGCAAGAAATACTTGCCCTCCTGTCAGGAGGCGAGTTTTTTCCGAAGACGGACGCGCCTTGCTCGGGAACGACGGCCCAATCCAGTTGTTGTGTCGTACAGGAATGCATTCGTGTTTTGCTCACCCTGTCAGAGAATCAGAAAGACGGTGGAAGCCCCCCGACTTCCTGTTGCCGCGAGAAAAAACTCCTTGCTGGGAAACGGAAGATTTCGGCGTCCGACTACGCGGAAAGAAAAGTAGCAAACACGGCAGTCTTCACTCTAGAAAGGACACTAAGCAAGAAAGAAAAAATCCAGACCAGTGGCAAAGGTTGATAAAGAGGGTAGGAATTGTGACACGTCACACACACCACTCAGCATAAAGGAGTGAGTAGTTGTAGCAGAAGAGCAGTCGAAGTAGTAGCCGCCCTAGCTGCACAGATGGTACTTCAGCATACGTGGGAACCCCAGGTACTACGGGACGGGTCCCAACCAGACATACGCATCCAGACGGGGTTTGCTTGGAAAAAAAAAAAAACCGGCTCATTCCGACGACGATGCGTGACAAGAAAGTTACCACTTCAGAGAGGATTCAGCCTCTCAAAAACAGAGAAAAGTCAGGCTCTCTTTTTTTCCTGGAGTGCCGACTGGGGGAGCACACCGCCGCCATCGTCTTATCTGGAGATGACTATGAAACAGTGCTGTCTGCTTTGCTTACAAGAACAGTCACGATCCCACCGATAGCCGTCGCATGGTCGGCGTCAACACGGTCGCGGACAGACTTGCGTGCTGGCGGTCGGGCGATCGCTTCTACCAAGGTTCTTCCTGACTACGCGGAAAAGCTGTATGCGGCAATACTGCCATGTACCACTCACGGAGTTTTTGGTCTTAGAGTTGACAGTTGGAGTGTTATCTCATGGAAAATGCTCTCGGCCTCCCACAGCCTCGTACTTCCCGAGGTGTGCTCAGATAGAAATTGTACTGTCAGTCCAAAAGCTACCTCAGTGGTATCCCCAGAATAGAGAACTGGTTTTCCGGTTCTCTCTTCTAAAACGAACGAGAGCAGCGCAACTTCAAACAGGGAGTGTCGAACATAGCCGGTCTCGAACAAGGGATTGACGCTGTGCCAGGCGCCGTCCCTGGCACCCCGTTTCCTACCGGATTCGACGTCGGGGCGCGGAAAAAGCCATGCGGTACCGCTCAAGGCTCGTGCTCAGCTGCATCGTGTCAAGCCAGCAGGCTGTAGTGGAGCTGACGCTAGCAAGGCAAGGAAACGACGGTAGCGCCACCAGCTCCGCAGTATGAAGTCTGCTCCGGGCACCGACGTTCTTCGCGGGCTGTGCGGTCTCCGACTGTCCCCTAAGACTCTAACCCGCACCAGCAGTAACCGAGGGGTGCTTCGGTGGAAGGTACGCACGGATGGCTCCGAGAAGGAGTAGAAAATCAGCTGGACAGCTGAGCGTGTAGCGGCGCCTTGACGTCGAGGCAGCTGGTCTCGGGCGACCGAAAGACGCCCCTCGGAGGCAAGGACCACAGAGCACCTACCACTCGTTGAGTCGTACCCATTGTAGAGAAGTTCTGAGTGAAGAAGAGCTAAGCGGTACGAACTTGAGGGTCGGTAGTTCGTGGGATTCTCAACGCCCGAAGGCCCAAGGGTCTGGTTGTCCTTTTTCGGATTGGAAATGTTCTTGGAGGAAGGCCGCCTCAGCATTTGTGCTGCGCCTGCAGACATGGCATGTGAGGGCATCACAGCTATAGTGCAAGACATGACTGTGGCTGTGCCAGCTCAACAATAACCCCCAGGGAATCCGGTAGTGTCTTCGAATGGTTCCGACACAATCCACAGTAAATACACCGTTCCGTCGATCGCAGATCAGCTGGTACCATGTCCCGCGAACAGCGTAGACTGGCAAGTGGTCAGGACGCAGCAGAAGAGCGGATCCTCGAAGCGAGAAGGCAGATTTTTTTTTAGTGCTGAAATCGGTTGCCGTGGATGCAGCGCTGACCACTAGACCACCCCCTGGTAACAGCCGGTTACCCGGAAACACCCTATGCCTTCTGATAACAACGGCTACAAGCTTTCCCCGAGACCCGTGAATCTCGTTCATTCAGGTGTACAGGTGAGTCGTTCTTCTAGCCAGAAGGCCAGGGACGCTGCCAGAGCTGTTCACAGGACACGCGGGGTTCTCGCGGAATGCGTACGGTGGTTCGACTGCCTGTGCAAAAGCGTGCGTCGACTATGCAAGCACGTACAGACTACCAGGATAACATCCGTTTCCATTAGGAGTACTCTGAAGCTTCCAACCGTGCTGAGTTCTATGGCCCTTCGACAAACGACTGAACTCTCGCGCTTATTCCGGGTGCATCCGAGACACATTCCGAGCGAAGTGCCTGGGAACTGTGTAGGGACTTTAGACGCCTCTCGGCCACACAAAGAGCAGGGGTGTCTCTGTTTGCTTCTGGCGAAAACCGCTAGCCGGACGGTGAGCGCTTTCGCGTTTTGCAGCAGCGTCCTCACCGACGCCACCGCGACGCTACGTCGCGGTAAGCTGAACAGACGACAGCAATGCTGACTTCAAAAGTCATTCACAAGAAGTGACATTCCAAACGACAGGAACAGAAAGCTCCACAAAAAAAAAACTCAGTCAGGCCAGGTGCATGTCGTCATGCGCTTTCCCGAGCCCTTGCAACTGCTGTTGTTGTATGAGTGTACGTAGAATACAAACGAGCAGAAGTCGGACCCTTGAGCAACATGAGCGTAGTGATTGACCTACACCGATGTGTGAGGACGAAAGCCACCACATTACGAAAACCGTTTTGTATCCCCCCACCAGCAGCCCAGTTCCGTGAGCACCTCGGGACACTCCGACGCGCACGCGGCTCCAACGTGTACACGTCCCATACGTCTGTACCGTCCTCCCACCCGTTCCTACTAAAAAAAACCTGCGTAGCTACATTAATGCGAATAAACAATTTCTGAATAGGCCCGCAGATATGCTTACCGACAAGCACTCATGCGTGACCACACTGGAACAGTCACATAGTCGGGTATACCCACCGATTGTTATGTACGACAGTAGCATATGGATAATGAGGAGCAGTATCCGGAGCACTCCGTGGAAATCTCATCACTAGAATCACAACATCAGACTGGTAGAGCCTCAGTTGGCAGGCCCCGAGTTCTTTTCGTTTTTCCACTGGACAGTTGGAAATTGACAGGAATGGAAAAGCAAGGGTGAGCGGGTGAAATACCAACTACTTGAGACAACTCTGACGCCTCGGTTGCGCCGCAGTGAGCCCCACTCCGTCTCAATATACACTCAACGTGTCCGCCCAGGATACTAACCGAAAAAAGCTCTGCAACGACAAAAGCTTCTCTTCTGCAGACTCTGTCCAGTCCAATTCACTTCAACACACTTCCATCTCCTTTCCTTGGACGAAGTCACTGCTCTATCCCAATAACTGCCGTTCACACAAAAATGTGAGTCTACTACTTGCTCACGAATGCATGGCGATCCTGACACCAACGCCCCTGAAGTTACCACCAAAACAATCACTCTCCAGAGTTCAACGCAGGTCAACTCGGTCTCTCTACTGTGGGCCAAGAAGCGCGTACAATGGCCAAACTGAAAAGTGAGCGGAACCGTTTTACTGACAGACTTATACCCCCTGGGTGACATGCATTATGACGGAAGTAGACGAAGCTGCTGAAAACTTTTCCAAGGAGAGCGTAATAAGACGGTGAGCCCCACGTACTGCCGGACGGGGGGAGCCATAGTGCAACTCACATGCTGGTCGGTTGTGCGACGGTAACATCTCTACTATCTCTCCTCAAAGATCCCTCCGTAGAGCCCACTCCGGTGATCCCTGTGCTGCTCGGCACTGTTGTCAGACGATATGCGTACTTTGGTACACATAGGTGTATATGCAGAGCAAAGGGTCCTTGCGGGACAGAGGCAGCTTTATCACGTGAACGATGATCACCGGGATAGCAGACTGGGTAAATAGCGTGGACCTATCACGATCTCATCATACGTTATTTCTTCCCGTGGAAACCCCTGAAGAAAGGATGCATGGCCTTCGTGTCAACTCCTGATCGACCGCCTCCTCGACCGCCGCCTCCACGAGAACCCCCAGAAGGCCTTGAAACTGCAGCCGGGACGCTGTCATCACCTGAACATACGCGTGCACCGAAACAAGCAACAGTATTACCACACGGTAGCAACACATACGTGCATGGTGATAACACCCTACATCTACCCTAACAAAGCTGATACACGAACGGAGTTTCATGTATGCACGTACTCCACACACACTTCTCACTATGCTCAAGTTCGAGAGCATGAATTCCAATGTCGCGTGACTCTCTCATCTACCATTTCCTATGTAAAAGATCGCAGGACAAACATATACATAGGTAGAGGAGGAGGAGTAGAACAGAATCATACCTGCTAGGCGAGCTAAACCTCCATGGAGTTGCTGGACATGACCCCCGTACGGCATTCTCCCGAAGACATTTCCTCCGCCTTCGCCACTGCCCGCCGTTGACCACAGGGACGGTCCCGCTAAAGGATTAGCTCCTGCGTTCATGAGTGCCCTAGAGGTGGAGGTATCATCCTCGTCATCATCTAGACTTCGATCGTTATCATCAGAAGCAAGGATGTCTGCGAGAATCTCACGCTGCCGTTGTAGATCTCCATAGATGAGGTTCTCCGGCTGCATTGGAAGGTCCTTGCTATGAATCACCTTATACGAGTACCCCTAAGACAAGGAAGAAAGAAGGCGAAATGGATTAAAGATAAAAAAAAAACAAGCAAGACGTCTACGCCGCCGTAACTACATGCGTGCGCGAGGTTATCATCAGAGAGATCTGCACTTGCCTGTGCTTAGCAGCTTAACCTTCTCACATCACAAAAAGATCGTGAGCACGCCGGAGTTGGATGCGGGGCGAGGCAGTGTACTGCCACCTATGTCAAAAGAAACCTTATTCAAAAGCCATCTGCAGAAGAAGTCATACAAGATGCAACACCTTTCTATACCACCTTCGTACACCCCATGCATGTGCATGTCGTCTGTAGACTATATCTATATGTTTATATACGCAATATATCTAGGTATGTACGTACATGGCTCCCAACGTACCGTCTTCCCCCGCCGCTGGACAGAAGTGTAGTGACGGCAAAGGGAATGGCGCAGACGATTTCAACAGAGTCTTACCCTGATACCTGGCTCCCTCTTCCTCACGCAAAAGAGGCCTTCTCCAGTACCATAGGCACGTGTATGATATGATGGACAGAGACCTTGCTTACATGTCAATAAGAACCCTATCGATCATATACATGATACATATCTCACAAGAGAGCTCCTGCGCAACACCCCCACTAATCCTCAGAACGACAGCATTCATCATACAGCGATGAGAAAATCTCGGAAGTCTATGTACTACTTTCGTTGCTCTAAAACACGTCCAGCTTATCACGCTGAAAAATGCTATCAGCTTCATATCAGCTTGTGAGAAGACTGCTGCTTAGTGACCCTTACCGGTCTAAACCTCCACGCAACTTAGGTGATGAACGTACGTACATGGTAATGAAAAACACCCCTGTACAGGAGCATATGTATAGACCAAAAACTGTATATATCTAAACGCGCACACGAGCATGCAGGTACCAAGTAGTATTCATAAGGATGTGTAATATGAATGACACGCGTGAAGAGACGGATCTACTTGAGACTGCAGTCAGACACAACGAGATCTTGGACAACGTATATTCAGGAAGCTGTGACGTGCATGCATGAAACCACTTGGTTTCACATTCTTTACGGACAAAGAAAACACACTTAGCAACAAACTTGACAGCAGACACCCGCTCATCTTCGCACCGTCTTTACCCGAGAAAAGAGAATACAGAGTGCAAAAATGACAACACCACCACCGTTCCTCATGTTGCATCCGTGAAGCTGAGAGGAACTGAGGTGTATGTACACTTCCCCCTCACATCAACATGATGATGATGAGATCGTACCTGATCAATGATGAATTGTTGTCGCTTGTCAGCATAGACCATCTCAAGTGTATCTTTACTAATGAGGGAATAGAAGAAAGCATTAAAGTTTTCACCCTCATCTGCGGACTGAGGCTTCGCACGCAGAATACGCCCTAAACGTTGTGCTTCTTGTCGCCTATTACACGAAGAAAGAGAAAAAAGACTCCATCACATCTAAAACCATATGTGTACATACACACCTGCCCTCGTGAAGGAGAAAAGATAAATATATATATATATATATATACATACCCAACAGACGTGAAATAGACCTCTCTCTGTATGAGGGTCTGCCAGACAAATCACGTACCCCGTTCGCAAGCATCACATCAGCAAGAGAGCGAGTCTTTCTCCTACATTGGGCGGCTCAGCAACAAACTAAGAAACACAAGGAAGGAAATCAGATCTCTACAAATCTCTACTGGGACTTATTCACCGGGACAAGAAGCCGTGGTGAAGAGAGAATAGATATCTCAAGAAGAAGACTGGATCTCTCGGCCATCATACTCAGTGTCTCTGTAAGGTAGAAACTCAAAAAGACCTGCTGCAAGCGGTCGTTCTGATTAGGAGGAAAGAAAGAAGAAGTCGGGACAGAAGGAAGGGCAATACCGACAAAAGAGAGAAGAACAGAAACAAAGTCAACCGACTCCCTAGTTACTCACGTACGGACCCAAAACACTGGACGCCTTCATGCTCTCCTGACGCAACGCCTTAGATGACAGATAGGTAGATAGATAGATGGAGAGTATATGCATATGTTCCACTATGGATGGAATGGCGAGACGGATTGTAGTTGAGATTCTTCTCGTTACCTTGAGGCGAAATTGAAGGAGATCTGTATGACGACATTCGCGCAAGGAATATCAATAGCATTGTCTCCGACTTTCGAGAGAAAAAGAGAATTGAAGGTTGATTCATTCTGTGATACAAACAAGCCACAGAGATCCAGGACATACATCGCATGACTGCATGCACGCGGAGGGGGAGCCGGGGGGGCGCGCGCTTCCAAAGACAAAGGAAAAGTCTGGTGACAGACAGGCCCCATCGTCTCAACTCTTTCTGATGGTAAAGGGGAACCGTGAAAGAAAGGAAGAGAGGCTTCGAATCTCTTGTCAGTAAGCCAGCCTTTAAGCTTCTCGCTTTTCATCTGTACATAGAAGGGATTTGTGTGTTTGCCGCGATAAAGCGAGATCTTCATCTCCTTTGACTCCGCTTGAGGGGACTTGCGGTCCTGTTGACTGACTAATCAACGAAATCTATTCTTTCCTGGTTGTCCAGTGGGTAGAAAATCAAACTTCACAAAGTTCACATACACGTACATACATACTCCATGAATACTTGGCGGCGTACACAGAAAAATATGCTGTGTAGAGGCGCGGCCACGGCCCATGTACAGAACCATATAACGACCTCCACTTCTACAGATATGCTGTGTAGAGGCATGACATGAATACACGATTTCGGCAGACATACGAGGATGTACTGTATACCGGTGGGTATGATGCTTGCACACATATATATACAACCACATACATACAGAGTAAGGGCGTGTACACACACAACACACATCGGCATGTCCACGAGGTCTACCTACTGCGCACCTATCTCTCTTTCACTCCCTCTCTCCACATCTACGCATATATATATATATATATATCTATATATGCGACCCAGGTGAAAGCAAGTATAGGTTTGTTATCTGAATAGATACAAAGAGAGGTGGACCTACTTCCACGTGATCGTACCTAAAGCTGATGGTGTATTGCATACCTTGAACTTATTGAGGATAGCTACACGCTCAACTGCGCTGACTTGACCGTAGATGAAGGGACGATTGAGAGCCTTGGCGGTATGAAGAAGCGCAAAGACATTATCGCTGAAAACGAGAACTTTATCTCCTCGAGCTTCATGGTACCGCAGGAGCCATTCACATGTCATCAGCTTCGTCGGATTACACACCCACAGCTTTCTCTGCTTTGCATGCGTACACTGGAGAGACATCAACAACAACAAGACTCGGGAATCCACATCCTTGCATGCATGCAGTCACACGTACGTGTATTCGGAATATCACTGTGAGTAATGTCAGCCCCCCAGTCATACATGCTTAGAACAACCTCACAGAAACGCACACGCGAGTACACGTGTTTACCTGCCACTTCACCGTACGTCCACATACACATATACATACATACATATTCCCCTGTCCATATATATATATATATATATCTACGTACATATCTCGTGTCCATATATATCTATCTACCTATATATACATACATATCCGCCTATATATGTAACACTCACATGAATGCGGAGGAGGGGCCTAAGTCTCTGCACCTCCCTTCGCCTCTGACAAGAGTGTTAAGTCCTCGATACATGAGAAGAGGAAAACCTACGTGCTGTGTCTCCTGTGAGAAAAAACGTCGTCTATAGGCCGCGTCAAACAGGTTAACCAAGAATATAGATGTGCCTCAAGGACTCCTCTCAACTCTGAGCTACTAGCACCGGTACTACGAGCACGATCTCTAGTTCCCCGTTCATCTGATGCCGTCTTCTCCATGTACGTGCGAGCATGCTCCGTGCTGCATAGAATGAGTTTGTAAAGACTCCTACATCCACCAACAGACACACTGTGATGTGTTTCTCACATGCACATATACTTTGACCAATCGACATGCTGCTTGAGCTCAACGCCTCCTCTTTTTTTTTCACAACCCTCATCCCCACCGCCCCCGCATGCAATATACAGATAAATACCCCATGCTAGATGATAGAGAGATGCCTCAATACACATGAGGAAGATACATACGTATCCATATATACATGGTCAGTTCCAGAGAGAGCTCGAGCGTCTGTTTTTGGTTCTTCTATCGGCTACTTCACCTAAGCATGGTAGAAGAGAGGAGGCGGAAGAAGAAGACTGCCGCTGGTACAAGAAGAGTAGTGAGCTTCTTACTCGAAGATATTCTCGATAGAATTCTGCTGTCATTGGGCACCATACTTCTTGACAAGAGACTCGCGCCAAAAAGCCCTATCAGAGAAGAGATATAAGCAAAGAAAAGAGGAGAAAAAGGAGACGTGAAGGATGATGTGTGTGTAGATAGAGAGGTAGAGTTCATGATAGTCCTGGAAGAGAGAAATCCAGGGAACGGATGAAACAGAACACATATATATATATACTTCTTCACGATTCGGTCTATCATTGGTCAATAGGGTCTCTCATTGTGAAATCCCGCTAGTGATATCAATCCACCACGCCTCTATCGCGCTTACACACATATCTAATTCTCTCTTTCTATGCACCGTGACATGCCCCCTTACATATCGCTCTATAGGATAGGAAATCAGGACCATAGCCAAGTGTGCTTGATGAAAGACTACATAGAACTTCTTCATCATCCCTTCTCGTAGTCTGTCCTCTCTCTCAGTCTATATATATATTTATAGATGAACTCAAACGCTTTCGCTGACGCACTCCCCCTTTCACTCTTCACATCTGTGAAAAGAGGAGAAACGCACAGCTTATGAAAGTACCCACATATGCAGACAACCTTCACGATCAAGCGTATGCGGAGACAAAGAAGAAGAAGCCGTCGTCTTCAGTCAAGATCCCCCTACCTGATTCTGAAGTTCAATCCAGTTCGCTTCGAATAACTTCGGCCCAATGAGCCACTGAAGGTCTTTAATCAAATCATCTTCTCTTACTAGAGTAGCAGTTAACCCTAGGCGACAATGGCTTCTGAAAGAGAGAAAAAGAAAGACAGAGAGAAGAAAGAGGGGGGGAAGAATCGACCAAAAGCTGTCACGAGTTCATTTCCAGTCTTTTCTATCACTTAACATCATCGTGAACAGGCAAGGGAGATGCCATACGATGGTATGCAGAATCAGCACAGCGTCCATCACTACATCTTACATGAAGCGTATGCATATCCATACTAGTACTACTACTACAGGAGAGTAAGAGAAAGAAAAGTTTCTCTTGTTCTTTCCACCAATCAGCATCTCACACCACGACTGCATCTATTACCGATACAACTACACTGTCCTTGTGAGTGACATACAGA
>NW_027159610.1:0-3773 GCF_002600585.1 Cystoisospora suis
ACACACAGGTGAGTGTCATACCGGGGAGTAAAACAGAGCAGAAGAGTAGGTTCGGGTTTCAGAAGCGCTAGCGAAGACGGGCCGGGAGCGCGGCAGCGGTTTCAATGACTTGTTTAATGTCTTCTGCGGTGGACAGGCAGTAAGAGTTCAAAAGACGACCATTATTGAGCCGTTTTGTGTTACGTTTCCTCTGAGTGTAGTACTACAGAGAGAGAAAAAAACACGTAAGGCTATGATCCACACTATGCCGGCGAAAAAAGGTCAGCAGGTCGAGGCAGGGATCTGGATGGCTTGTTGGACGTCTTTTGGTGGACAGGCAGTAGGGTTTCTGGAGACGGTCACAGAGCAACTGTCAATCGTGAAACCAGGGGAGGGGCCGCCACAGTTGCTGAAGTGTGTCATGAAAGTGACTGCGGCGGTCGCGAGAGGCGTGTTGTGCGGCCTACACCAGGTTGCTTTTGAAAGTTTGTCTGGCAGACAGAGGTGCAGCCAATATTGTCTGGGGCCGGCTGGCGTGGAAAAGCGCATCTGAAATACTCCGCTGGAGCATCGAACCGGGAGTATGTGTTGGGTTTAGGGTTTTATCATGTCGCACGTGGGTGGAACATTTACTAAAAGTTTTGAACTACAGAGAGGAGGGAAGCAGGGCCGCGATTGACGACGGGCCAGTGGAACCGCAGTTTGGGCATAACAAGTGTCTCAGTGGCTCAGAATTTTCCTCTCGGACAGGTAGTAAGATTTTCGGATTCGACCCCAGTTTAGTCGTCACTCCTGGTCATTTGTGGAGGGGTTGCCCCGGGCGCTGAGGTGCATCACGAGAGTGAGCGCGGCGGACAAGCGTAGTGTGTTGTGCCACGAAGTCCAGACTGGCGGTGAACGCATGGCTGGCGGAGAAAGCGCATCGGAAGTACTCCATTGGAGCATCGAACCCGGGATTGTCGGCTGGGTGATATCATTTTCAGGACCTTAGCCTGACAGAATGGAGATTGCGTGTGCAATGGAATGACACTTCAGGTGCTCGAACCTGTTTGGCGAAATTTGCCCAGATGAACGAATGGAACTGGTTGGATCGACCTCGTCTTTTTGTTGTAAAACAAGAGACAAAAGAGAGGAGCAAAGTGTGCGTAGCTGGGGCTGGGCGTTACAGAACGCGCGTGGCGGAAAGGCAGCAGAGTATCCGGCCATCGTGACGTGGTATTCTTTCTTTCTTCCTTGGCTATATGCAGGCTCTCCGTTGTTTCTTTTACTTCCAGTGGCAGTTAGCCCCGAAAAAAAGGTTGTTCGGAGGCAGGGAGAGAGGGCGGAGCTGCGGCTGGGATGGTACGCGGCCGGCGTGCCGCCCGCCAGCGCGTCGTGTAGTAGACACGGTGGTCACGCCCACGATTCCTGTACGAGTAAACAGAAAGCATGTAACGAACTTCAGAAGAGAAACGAAGGAAGACTGGTTTCTCCATATGGAGTGCTTAAGTGTTGTCTGAGACGCGATTCTCAGGTCGTGGTGTAGCCGCCGGAGACAAGAATTGTCTTGCGCCTAATGACTCGCCGGTTGTCAAGCTATGGGCCTCCGGCCACCCAGAGAGGTGACACAGACCGACTCCACGTGTGCGCCAGTGAACGAATGTTCAAGAGGTTTGTGGCGTCTGGCGGTCTACAGTGATGGCGACGCTTTGGAGCGCGTCGGTCTACCTCGTTCCTGGGTTCAGTCACCTAGCGATGTGCCACGAACCGAGAGAAGGAAGTTGGCACCCTCTGTGTCATAGGATACTCTATGACAGACCTGCGGTTTCTAGCGCGTGCTGTGTGGCACGTGTTGGGTTTAGCATCGGCGGCCAGGAATGTAGGTGATCTTCACTTTCCTGTGTTACGTTGTAAAGTGTTGTTTGTGCCATGTAAGCCTTATGTTATCTTACTGATGTGTTTTGTACGGACAGGCAGCTGAGTGTGCGTTCGGCGCGCTGGCCCGGCGGCGGCCTTAGAGGACGCGCGGCGGCTGCAGGGGCCGCCGGAATAATCTTTCTCCCTTTCCCTTGTGTGATTCATAAATGTCTTCCTTCCTGTTTTCGATCTCAGACACAGCCAGAAACAGAAAAAAGAAAGAGAAGGATGGAGGGGCCGGTTGGAGACTGCGCCGGTGAGCTGCCCCTGAGGCAGCGGGCTCATACGAACCGGACGGGGGTTAAGACAGTTGTCTCTGAAAAGGAGAAGAGTCTTCGGGAACTTTTGTGGTTTGTCTCCGAAGAGGGAAGAGAGTTTTTACCTCACTACTGCACGTGCTCGTATGATTCGATCATTCTCGTCGGTTCTCCGCGGCCAGCGCGGGGCCGGTGTCTGCTTTGCGCCGGTCAGTCGCTGCCAAGTTGCAGGCGGGAGTTCAGACGTTTCTCCGGCACTTCGTGACCCGGGAATGCCGGTGACTGTTTTTTTAGACGGTTGACCGTCATTCGTCGCTACCTGACGACCGGACAGTTCACAGACGCTTTGGAACGCGTCTGTGTGGACGCCGTTTGAGTTACCCGGCGCTTGGGGATGTGTCCGGGGTGACTACGAGTGAATTGCGGCACTTCGGGACAGTGCCTCAGCCGGAGGCCAGTAACGTTCTGACGCTTTGCTGCGTCTCGAAGATATTGTCGGTGAAATTGTATCTTTCCCGGTGTAGAATCTGTGACCGTGTGCTGGAGGCGGGGTGGCGGCACGTCGCTGAGTCGGTTGGCCGCGCATCCAGGTCTCCGGCAGATGAGTCCGATGGGTTCTGCGGATACTGGACGTTGTTAGGCGTGCTCATAAGATGAGGCGAGTGCTTTTGTTTTTTTCTCACATTCGGAATGTGTGCGGTCGTGGTACGCCGTTGTTGAGTGGTGTTTCAGCAGGCCCCTTTGGGTGGCCACGCATTCCTGAACTCTGGTGTGTTCGCGAGTCACGAGCGCAAACAACCGGAACTCAAACTCTCCCAAACTGAATAAACACGTCAATTGAAGCGACGCGTTGGCAGAGAAATCATCGCACGAAACGAGAGATCCGGCGGAACAACCCGTAAACGAACCAGTCACGGGCTGTGCGTCAAAGATGGCAGGAGAGTGGTGCTAGTCTGGCTGTTCGACCTTGGACTCGCATCTGAACAAGAGTACGCGGATTCCTAATTGTGAGTGGAGAAGTGTCTTGGACGCCTGTGGGGGCGTTTGGGATAGCACGGAGTGCCTTGTAGGAGTTTTTCTACATGCAGAGGGCTCGTTGAAACCCCAGTCCAGCGTTGCCCATACGGTGCTGGACATTTTGGACGTGTTTCAAGTCTTCAAGCGAAGTTGCGCCCAGCCATCAAGTATGGTGGGCGGCATGTCATCGCCAAGGGGGACTCGGATCGGGCACACTTCTTGCAATGCGTCGCCTCTGTTTGTGTCAACAGTGAAACGTGTCCCAAGTCTTACACTCGAGTGGCTTAGTCGGGCTCGTCACCTGTGGTGCGTTGAACATGAACGCCGATCGAAGCTCACCCGCCTCCAGTGCGTGCGCGACGAGGTAGCAGCCCGTTAAAAACTCGCCTTATCGTCCCTAGACAAATGTCCCGGAGAACGTCCGTTCGGTGTGAGGTTAGAGCCTCCGCGGAACAGACTGAAGTGGACGCGACACTGGAGTATGACTCCACAAGTAGCGAGGAGGGTAGTGTGTTTTTTCTAGGCAGATTGAAGTGGGAGGCGGGACAGGGACAACACGTCCTCGTTGGCTTATGACGGAAGAAGTGTGAGAAGAGGTTCCCCGGGGGTGCTGAAGAAAAGGGC
>NW_027159611.1:0-825 GCF_002600585.1 Cystoisospora suis
GAAAATGTAAAAACTCTCTTCTTTCACTGCAAAAGAGCCCACAAAGTTCTCCAAACTCTTCTTCTCCTCGGAGAAGGAAGAAATACATATATAACGCAAGAAAAGATCCGGGAGAAAAAAGTTTCCCCCGGCCCTGCCAAGCCCCGCGTGTTCCCTGCGGCCGCCGGTGTGCGGCCGGGCGGACCGGCGCTCCGTAGGCACACTCAATCCCCGTCCTTACGCAGCACACCGGTACAACAGCATAAAGGAAGCTCAGTTTACCTAGCACACTCATCACAAAAGTAAAACAGTTAGATAACACAGTAAAGTCACCTTACGTAGCACATTCCTGGCCACCACTGCTAAGCCACCTGGTCATGCAAGAAAGCACTAAGAAACAGCGGGCTGTCATAGAGTGTCGTATGACAAGGGGGGAGGGCACAAGTCAGTCGTGTCGTTTCCCCAGACGAATAATTCTAGCGCTGCCGAGCCACCGACTCAGGACACCACGAGTGTTCACTAACGTGTCAGCGACGTCGGCCGTCCACTCGAATACCACTGTATCGCCGATAAAACTACTAGTTTCCTAACACCGTAGACACGTTTGCTGTGTTGAGGCCGTGCCGTCACAACCTGTTACTGTTCACGTACGAATAGTGCGCAACAACAGACGATTCAAACGCACCGATTCTATGGCAGGCTATAGCGGCCATCAGTCCGGGGTGATGCCGCCGTCCAAGGACGACCTGTGGTGCAGTCCACATACGGCGCCGCCAGATCTGTGTGTAGCTCTTAACCGGCTCAACGCGGGACCTGTGGCGCTTGGAAGCCCAGGCGCGCACAACG
>NW_027159612.1:0-6497 GCF_002600585.1 Cystoisospora suis
CAGGCTTTGGCGGGCATATCAAAGAGGAGTCGTTGTTTTTCTTCTCGATAGTGAGGGAGTAACAAGAACTGAAGATAAGTAGGAACGATCACCTGCCGTTAGCGGGGTTAGCTGGGCCAGGTGCAATTGAGGCTACCAGATCAGGAACTGACCAAGGAAGACTCCAAACGAGCCTGTCGCGACCGGCTACGCCGGTGCGCACACCGCTCGATAGTAAGGTCTATGAAGGAGAAGACCCTTGCTACCGAAACAGAAAAAAACTGCAAAAAGAACAAGCTTTCTGCTGGAGTGACGACTGCTCCACCCACAGCTGGGACCGGAAGGAGAGAAGGGATTTTTCTTTTTTCCTGTGCATGCGATGAATCTTGGTACAAAGGACCCTCTCGCGATTGTCGACGTGCGCTGTGGAAGCAAAGATTCCACCGGTAAGGAAGAAACGGAGCTCGAAAGAAGGAAAAGACAGACTGCCGGGACGGCTGCAATCGGGATCCCGAGATTGTTTGGGGGGTTATTGCCGGCTGACAAAGAGGCATTCTCAAGAGCGTCCGTAAGAACCCAGTCGCCTGGGAGTGCGGCCGGGGCGCTCGTGGCGAATTTGCTTTCTCCGTCTTCGTTTTTCGTTTTTTTGCCGTCACATTGCTTCTTGGACCTCCGGAAATCCACCAGTATCAGTGGCTGTCTCTTAAGGATCGAGAGTGAAACCCCGGCACCTGTGCGTGTGCCGGGCGAGCAATCTGCAGTGAAATATATTCGAAAGAATATGAGTGGGCTGCCTTTCTTCTCTCAAGGTTGTTACCAAAGCAGACTAGCGCTGTCTTGTCAAAATCCCAGCAAGACATGCGCACCATACGGACACTTGGCGCACTGGCGGGATCGCTATCTGTTGAACATTAGAGAGGCCAAGTAATCAACGGGTGCCTCAACGCCACCATTCCACTTCAGGGATACTCTCGAGGCTCAGGACACGCGGGCGGCTGGCGGAGACAGATCGGTGACAAATCTGGTCTTGCAATTTCGGGCCATGTTATCCACGGGTACATGCAGCTGCATGCAGGGTCCGCCGCCGTCTCCCGGCGCCCCTACTGGACTTCCGGTCGCTTTTCAACACTTGCCACAATTGACTGGCTCCTGTTTTCTCAGGGAGGGGGATGACTCCACTGATGATACCGGAGGCTTTCACTTTTCCCTGCAGACCTTTCCGAGTAGGTACGGCTCGAGACATTTCGAGCACCAGCGGGACTGCTGCACCCTTTACCTACTTAAGTATATGCGTTGGCGCTCTCAACTTACGAGGCTCCGAATTCCCTCGTGCATCGGGATTGAATGTGCCGACAGGGAGCCATGACCTCTCACTTCGCGCGAGCTGTCGTGCAGGACACCGATGTCTTGGGGTAGGCGGCCGCCCGTCGCCTCAAGGTTCCGTGCTGTGGGTACCGTCGCTGACAGCATTCCTATTCAACGCCGTCCCTGGTTTTTGACGCGGCTGGATCTGTCTCGCAGCCAGTTTTTACGCCTTGATTCTTGGCGGAAGCGTCGTTCGTGAACGCACACATTCCGAGTCCCCGCTGATAAACTTGGGGGCTGCATGCGCCTTTCCCCGACCTCGTGGATCGAGTTCTTCTATGTCTCCTCGGCGAACCTCATTTGTGCTGGTATAGTGACCAGGTTTGCTCTCCTGAGTGTGGTGTTGGCCTGGCCCCCCACTTCAAGTTAGAATCCGTCGGGCGCGACAGCGCCAGTGTTGGAACTAACGTGTCTAAGTGAATGTGAGCGGCAAGATGGCATCTTCCTACACCCCGACAATGGCTGGAGCCGAGGTATTTGGGCACTTCGAAGTGGCGCCGTTTTCAGGATCGAAGGCGGCTCCGAAGAGTGGCCCGATTGCAGCAGCACAGTACCAACGTGAAGTGGTGAATAATGCCGCTTGTATGGTCGGCGTCATCGTGCTCCTGGCTGTCTTCCAGTTCACACCGAAAAACAAGCTGAGTGACTTCGCCGCTCGCAAGCTAACTCACCTGTCCATGGGCACCCTTCTCCTTTTTATGGAGCCCAACGGTATGTGGGCTCAAATGGCACGGCCTTCGTGTGCTTAACCCGACTGCGTGAGCCGTGTGCGTTCGTTTGATCCATCCTGCCGGTCGATGTCATGTGACAAGTCGTTCTGGTCGCTCCGGAGTTCGCCGAGTCTGCTTTGTGAAGACTCCTGGATGGTCGTGATGCCTTCGCTGGCAAAGGCTTACAGCGGGGTGATCAACGTAGTCACGCGCACGGGCTTTCCGACGAGCGGAGGGCACGCGGGCGTGCTGGGAGGCCTGTATACTTTCTTGGGGTGATAAACGTGGTCAGGCAGAAAGGCAAATTACGAGAAAGTCTGATAGTCCCGTTGCGTTACGTACCTGGGTTTCGGCGTGGGCGGTACAGACGTATGCGTGTTGATACGAACGTAGCCCCAGACTTCCGCACCTCGGGGAGGGTAGTGAAGGCGAACTCAGTGCGCTCTTCTTGTGTGCTGTACGGGCAGGCGTGCGTGCTCTGAGTGGGCATCACGCACGATCTTGCACCCACTGACACCCATGAAGTCGCCACCGACAGCGAAGTATAAGGAGCCTCTCGTCTGTACTGCAGTTCTCGCACTCCCTACTCGTATGCGGTTATAGGTGTCCTCCCCAAGCAATGTGTCCTCGGGTGCGCACTCATGGCCCCATGTATGAGCTCTCTGACGTCCGTGAGATGCTGGTGAAGTGGTCGCACGTGCGGTCCTCTCAAAGTGTGCAGGGCGCCTTCTGCCCACGTCACGAGGCAGAACGTTGGTGAGGGTTTCTCCATCACGCAGGCCGCTACTAATCTGTTGTATCAGCCACCTCAGGAATGTGGTTTCTGATTCCAACACGACAGCGCACCCTGGTTGCCATGATGCGCTCCCGTCTGAGTCGCTGTTGTGAGGTCGCAGGACACCCTTACCTCAAAATCTTCGTCGTCGCTGTCGCCGCTGGCGCGGTGCTCTCGTGCGTCTTCAAGCCTCTCAGGTATGCTTGGGAACAGGTGATGGAATTCTGCAGACAGCGGAAGGACACTGGGCGACAAAACATTTCCATCGGCCTCAATATTCTTGCGTGGCAGAACGCTCGGTGCATCTGTTGCGTAGACTCCGGCAGTTCGGCAGTACACGTGCATTATCGGGTGTAAGAAAGTTGGACACGGTCCACGCTAGGCCTGAAGTGGCCGGAGATCACTACTGGGGGCCTGAACAGGAGGCGAGCGTGTGTGCCATCATGCCATGGCAAGCTGCGAGTAAGGCTAGTACCTGATGTTCTGTCGGGACACCAAGTACAATCCGAGGAAGCATTAGAATAGTAGCGGCTGAACCAATCGAGCGTATTGCTTCGCCGTAAGTGGTAGAATCGGATAAGCTGGTATCCTCCGAGGCACAACATCAAACACGCATGCAGGACATAACATTGAAGTTTGACGTATGTGTAGACCGCCCGACCCCAACGTCCCGGCACATCTGCAGGGAGCTCAAGCTTGACGGGGAGCGTAGTTCTCAGCCAAGTGTTCAGTTTTGACTTCTTGGACATCTGCCAGTTTGCCGTAGGGCGCTCCTCTTTGTTGATTCAGATTTGCACAGAAGTACGATAAGGGGATAATACTGTTCAATGTGCTCGTCGCGGTCTGGGCGCTCTTGGATTTACCGTTCGCACCGCTGGCACCCATGTTCTACGCGGATCCCTGTGCTGCTATTGTCGGGACCACGGTCGAGTCACGCAAGTGGTACAAAAATAAGACTGTGAGCCCTGTCATTCCACATACGCTTGCTAGCGGTCTGGGCTGCAGTATTACTGCTTGTGTCCCAGGGCGCCACTCTCAGAAGACAATGCAGAAGGGGAGAAGAGTGAAGCGAAGTTCGCCGGCCACAATATGATGTCCGCTCAGAGGGCGCAGTCGCTCGCTTATCCACGAGCATTGATCTGGACGACCAATGTCTTCTAGGCATCTTAACTAGAATACGAAAGATTCTGATAGATTTGAAGTGACTGTGCACAGCACGTAGTAGGGTTGACTCTCCTCTTTCGTTTGGTTCAACCGAATAGCTCTGAAGAGCAGGGAAGGTGACGTGTCCTGAGTACTGTTCTGCGGAGAACTCGGGGAAGGCTGCCTCGCGTACCGCCCAGAGCCCAAACCTCTCTCGCCAAAGGCGCTTGCCGGCGCGACGGGCCGTTTGAACACTGGCTTTCTACGCGTGAGGTGGAGCGAATGTCTCCGCTGCGAAGCTGACAGGTCGCAGCACGACTCCAAGTCGGGTACGGCTCTTATTGAGAAAGGCGGAAGAAAAGAGTGCCGCCACAACTGGTGACGCCTCAGCCTCAGCAAATGTAACGGTGCATAGAGGGAAGGAAGGGGGGGTTACATGTTGCTCCACTGGATACCAACGAACCGCTACTGTCTGCCTGTCCCATGCTCACTGCAGATTGCAGGAAGTGCGGCGGTGTTCGTCGTGACGCTTTTGACAGCATTCACGGTGGATTACGCGTGGCACCGGTTGGCAATTGCCGCCCTGTGTACTCTGTTGGAGGCCCTGGGGGGCGACTACGACAATTTGCTCATGAGCATTCCAGTGATTGGCTACTTCCTTATCTTTCAGTACAGTTCTGGAGAAGAAACGGCGTTCGGGGGTCTCAGTTTTCGCGGGGGTTGGTCGTCAGAGGCGAGGTAGTTGAGCGGTTCCAAAATGCTGGCACGGACGGAGACGCCGTCCACGGCAAAAAAACTAAACCCACATTTGCAAGTAGCACGTGGGCGCCGATAAGTGTATCAGCATTTCTGGTAGCACTGTTTGTTAGCGGGGTGAAGAGCCACGCAGGGCTCTCGTTACAGCGAGCTTCGTTGACCTTCGTCCTCTTGTTAAGGTCGACGGCGTCAAGATACGTTTCGTGCTTCGTTCTGGCTTTTCTCGTAAGAGGAGAATGCGAAGTCAGCCGCACTCTAAGACAAAGACTGGGCGAGAAGACGGGCGGACCCTAGTAGCTTGACGGAGCAGGTGAAGGCGGCATTTCGTCGAGTTCACTCTTCTTCGGTCTTCTATCTTAGTTGCGTCGTCACTTAGGGCGAGTGTAAACCGTCGTAGGTATCCCTGTTTGCAGTCCTGAGGTTTACGGAATACTACGGCAGTCACCGGCTTGCCCCAGTTCCATGCAGCACGAGACGTCAACTGGCTCACGCGGGCACCGTGTAGTTGCGAAGCAGGAACTTTACACAGGTAGGTCACCCGGTTATCTCTCCTGCCCATCTGAATAGAGGTAAGTCGCGCATGTGTCCAGATCTATCTGGGCACTTATTCGCACAGGCGTATCATGGTTGCTGTGCCGGTGCGGATGGGGCAAGTCGGCTAGATTGTGCAGGAGAGGCCGGCTGTTGGTGAACACTGCGTAGTGCGTGAAGGCTCCCTTGAGGGTGACGGACGCTCATCAGCTTGGCATGTCGCAGCCTCATGTGCTTCTGCTTGTCTACTTGTCTGTGACGCAAACCGAAGTGAGCGCGCCCTTTCTTGGTTGCTGGGTATGGTCTTGCTAGCAGCTCGCTCGTGCGGAACGTTTCGGTCTCTTTGCAGTATAGAGGCGTCTGTACAGGAGTTCAAATCAGTGAGTTTTTTTGGTGTGGCACAGCTCGGTTTTTTCCGCGTAGTCTTCGAGTGCAGATAGGGTCACCTACAGCGCGAGCGGGGACGGGAGACCGCTCACAGACGCGTCACCAAAACTAAGGCGCCGGCTGTTAAGAAACAGTGGTTCACCTGCCGTACAAGCACGCACACCTGGAGCAAGCTGTCGGGGCGCTGCAGCAAACGAAACATCTGGCGGGCGTGTCTGGTCTCCCGTGAACGGCAAACGCATTGTAAACTGGACCACGCGAGACAAAAGAGCAAAGGCAACAGGCTGTCCTGGAATCACTGTCGTCAGCAGACGTAGTAGCAAGGACGTAGATGGAACGTGCGTGCCACAACAGGGTGGCGAGAATCCTGCGACAAGGTGTGATGAGAAAAACCACACTCGCGTTGCCAGTTATACTTGCCCTTGGGAGCTCGAGGTTCGCCGCAGCGAACTGGCAGGCTCACCGGCTCAGCCTCCTTGACTGCCTGCTCCCGCAGTGCGAGCTGTTGTATTTTGTCACAGCTGATCTGGTGGTCGCCTGCGCGCCACAAGACAGCAGAGAGCGAATCCGGTAGCACTTGCGCATACGATAGGGGCTATTGACGGTGAACTGACTCCAGCACGCGCGACATTGCTGGCACGTCGTTTTCCCAGATCCATCGCGTCCCCTTCGTTGCCCCTGCCACGTGATTACGGTCGGCCAGATGAGGTGTCGGCTTGGCAGCGCTTAGCGATCCCAGGTTGGTCCGTTGCAGTCTCTTTTCTGCTTCACCTGCGTCTCGCCGGCTTCTGTCGGGGCCAGTGTAGCGGTTCGTTCACGGACTTAGGAGTTCTCTATCCCTCTGTCTCCTC
>NW_027159613.1:0-202 GCF_002600585.1 Cystoisospora suis
CAACGACCCCAGGAACAATGAAAAGCTCCACGGTGGAGGAAAGCGTAACGGAGGGAACCGTAGGGCTTATAGCAGGGACACGGGACCCCCAAGAGCACACCACCACGACGGAGGAGCCTAGATCGCGAGAAGCGGTCCAACGGCGATTGTCTAGAATCGCTCGATCAAGCGGGGCACACCGCGCCCAAAGTCAATCACCCCG
>NW_027159614.1:0-221 GCF_002600585.1 Cystoisospora suis
AATCAGACTATAAACGCTGTTGAATTGGGACATGTGTTAGTGAGGGAAGTCGTGAGATTACATGGAGTACCTAATGCCATTATTAGTGATCGGGAAAAGCTCAGGTGTCAGTTTTCACGCGAGCATGCAGTGAGTCACTGTACTCCCCTGAGTTTTTAGAATTCCGCACGTCAGGTATCGCCGCGTTCAGGAATCGAGTCGTTTTACAAGTGAAATCTGGA
>NW_027159615.1:0-879 GCF_002600585.1 Cystoisospora suis
TCGTTCGAGTGAAAGGCGTGCGGTTTGCCCTACCGGGCCGCCTTCTGCTTTTCTGCGCGCGGCGCCCGTTGTCTTGCGGCCGCCAGCGCATGCTGCTTCTATGGCGGGAGGATTTCCCGCGAGCAAATTCATGGCCTCCTTTAGCCTTTTTTAGGTTATTTGCGAGTGTGCTAGCTATGCTAGGTGGTTTAGCCATTGATTAGGCTCCTCTAGGAGCCATTGTGTCGACTTCCAAACATCCACGGACCGTAGTTTCGCCCTCCGGGCCGTCGGTCAGCTTGGCTGCCCGAGCATTAGTCCTCGGGTTCGGCCTGTATCTGGCCTTTCTGGTATTTCCGTGTTTTATTGAATTTTCCTGGGCTCGGTTTTTCTGGGATCCACGGACCGTAGTTTCGCCCTCCCGGTCCGTGGGTCAGTTCGACTTGTCCGACTATTAGGTCGATTAGTTGGCCTGTGTTGGCTTTTTCTACATTTTTTCGGTTTTATTGAGTTTTCCTGAACTTCGAGGTACCGGATAGGTCTTCCTATCCTTATTCCGTTTATTAGGCTCCTCTAGGAGTCTTATTTGTCTCGTGTGTGGACCGTACTGCTGCCATGCTACCTAACTGGTTGCGCGCGGGCCGGAAAGTCCGGCCGTTGCGACCCTCCTGGAAAATGCCTTCCCGCCTCGATGCGGGGTTATAATAAGTCCTAAAATCGTTCAGGGTGCCTAACGCACTTTGAACTATCCTCGAAGGTGGCCTGGCCGCTGATATCGGCCAAAATCGTGTTCCGCTGCGCGCGAGATGCGGGGTAGACAGCGCTTGCCCCGGTTCTCCGCTACTTTGGTGAGAAATATCGACTTTTCTAAATTTGCGCGTACGGCTATAATTCAGGTAT
>NW_027159616.1:0-4114 GCF_002600585.1 Cystoisospora suis
GTCAGAGCTGGCGCTGAGGGGTCGCGGCGTGACCCCAGGAGGCACTAGAACCGTCCTGCCAGGGGAACGGCTTAATGCTCGGCTGCCGTTGCCGGGCAGCAGGAAATAGAGTTCTGTGGAAATGACAGAGCGGTTCGGAAGCCACAATGGACTACAACAGAGGTACTGCCCTGGCGCGGAAACGACGAAGACACAGAGAGGGAACACAATGAACAAATGCTGGCGAGGCGGGGGAGTCACCTGTGATGCGTGTGCAAGGCGCTAGTGTCCCGATGAGGAGTAGCCGGAGCGCGAGAAGCTCCGTGTCGGCTGAACGGACCTCGCTAGCCGCGGCCGGGTGAACAGTTACTGTGTCTGTTTGTGTACGCAACAAAGAGGCATGCGAGGGTTTTTGTTCAGCCCCAATCGGGATCGGCCATTTCTCATACGCTTCAAAGGAAGTTCCCTCAAAAATCTAGAAAAAAGTACACAGGGTTTTCACTCCGTCGCTCCTGGCCGGTTCCCCTCCAACGCCTGAACATTGTCGCAGCCCATGCCGTGTCGTTTCCGGTTCCTGCTCACCCGTGACTCGCTGCAAGCGCCCTTCTACTCAAGATCGAGTAGGGCCAAGCGGAGGGGTCCCAGAAAATTCGTGGTGCGAGGTATCGTATTTCCCTCGTCGCTTTCTCTGGTCAGCCTGTCCGGTTGCCACCATCCGTCCTTCGGACGAAATCCCGTACGAGATGAGTCTTCGCGAACCGGACAGAGTGTCTTTGACCACTCACGCTGCCAGTCTGCGTCAGTCCTTAAGTGTCTCTCTTGACAACTCATCTTGCCGCTTGGCCAGCTAGTCAGTGCCGCTACAATTATCCCCGTCGCTTGGGCAGCTAGAAAAACGCCCCCCCCCCCTTCCAACTTTGCCACCCTCGGGCACTGACGCTTTAGCTCTTGGTAAATGTAAGCGTGCACAGTACATGTCGGGGGCGACCCGAGGCATGATAACAAGCGGCGTGAACCGTCGTAACAGACGATGACTCAGTCTTTTCACCACGCTTGTTTTCAGATCTAATACTTGGTAAAGGGGACTTCGTTATGTGATGCGAACACCCGATGCGGAGCACTATGTCTCCACGCTAACTCAAATGATTAGCCTTCTCGATCAGCTTCCGGTAGCTGTAGTAACGATAAAAAGTCACCTAGAGTGAAGCTGCCTAACCCCCTTCCAAGCGGTCGTTCATTAGCCAGTGGTTCAGTCAATCAACCAGCTTGCATCAGCATTTTCAGATGGCCAACCTTTCGCCGACGGGTACTGAAGCTGCTCAGTGCCGTTATCTGGTTTGTATGGGTAGAACTGGATCAAGGCCCTACACTACATACTCAGGTAACTGACTGAACCGGCGCTTGTACCACAGGCGAAAGAGACGGGAGGAGGATACTTTTCCCATCCGGCTCTCTCCCCTCTAACCGCGCTAGACCACCGCTGTCACGTTTTGGAAGGACCTTGCCCAGTGCTCGAGTCCCGTTGCCGAAATCCGACAACCCGAACGTCCACCCTCAACCTACAGTCTCGCTTGACTAAGGTTGCGGGCAGAACTTCATGACTCCGTCCGTTTCGTAACATGGGAACCCTCGCAGTATTTCCTCTGTCGAGAGAAAGTAATGGAGCGGTGATTCTCGAGTTCAACTACAGTAGATGGACAATATGAGTAGGACCTGGATAAGAGAAAAAGTTCTGAACTCTCTGTGTAAGGCTCCCATGGATGGAAGTCTCCTCTCACTTTTTCTTCAAAATGACACACAATATTCACCTATGNNCATAGGTGAATATTGTGTGTCATGACTGATACAGACACCTTGCACCACCGACTGTCTTTTGATTTTTTGGGTGTTCACGTCGGGAGTCAGGGGTACCTTCGCCGATGCCGGGGGTCAGGAGTACTTTTTTCTGACACCCCTTCCGCTCCAGAGAAGAGACTCGTTTCTTTCACCGTTTTCTCCGCATGAGAGTACGCGGACGCAGTGAGCATCGAGGTGTTCGAGAGGGGTAAGATTCGACACATGAAAGACCGGACGAATTAATCATGAAGGGGGTAACTTTAGTTTTACCGCATTGGTGTCAGAGTTTTTCAACTCTGCCTCATGCTTTGGGACTGTGGGCATGAAGATGTCCTGCAATTTTGTATGAGTGTAATCACCATCCAGTGTGAGAACGATCCACGCAAGTAGAGGCACGTCTTGCGTTGTGCCACCATGTGTAGATAGAGCAGGTCGGAACAGATGAGAACAGCTTATAAACGTAAAGTTAGGGGACTTGTAAGGACTTAGATTAGTTAGTCTTGAAAACTTGAAGCGTGTAGAGAGGCCTCAGCCCGGCCCGAGCACAAAAGCCCCAAGGGAGTGCCCGAAGGCCACATCGGCCTAACAACGGAAGACCTCGTGTGCTAAAAGACCAACCTCCTAGACAAGACAGGTAAACCAAGTCGGGAAACCTCGAGAGAAGCAGTACGAGAGACAGAAACGAGACGAAAATAGACAAAGAAGATGAGGTGTGTGCAGAAAACGAAAGGGAGAGTGACGAAAGAGGGAAGCGAAGATTCCAAGTGGAAGGATGACGAACGTCAAGTTTAAATGGTGTGTGCAGGAGACCTTTTTCCCAGGTTCAAGAAGACGAGGAACAGCTCCTCGGACGGGAAAGAGAATCCGTGTGATATAGAAGAGTGTGTACTGGGGCCGAGTGCCCGGAAGAAAGTGGAGTGGCATGTGTCAGGGCGGCTGCCCAGACATACACAGCATGGTAGTAGTACATACGAGTGGACCTACTGTTAGCTAGCATAATACTTTCTTTAGCGGTTAGCTACTGTATCCTAGGTGTAGCGCTAGTTGGCTATCCGTCGAGGTAGCCTAGCGCATGGCGGTACCACCCAAGGTGGTGGGGTGCTGGAGCGAGGAGATAGAAGAGGGGACTTCTTTGGTTTTTCTGTTTTTCGAAGGAAGTCTATGGGTGAAACTGGCGATGGTACACGTACGTGCGTATTATATTAGTGACTAAAAACTGTGGAAAACCTCTCTGGAACTCATCATGGTGATCGATGCTCATTTTTGGTAGGTCGCTAGTACGACCTCAGACTGTACGGCTCCGCCGGGAATTTCCCCGGGGGATTTAAGATTTTTTAACGATTGTTTTGAATTTTAACGTTCCGTTGTAGAGTACCTCCGCGTCCGGTTTTGGGTAGAGGTTCGTACAAAATAACCGAAACCTACGTACCTACGTAATAGAGCACGTACGCGGGACACGGTACAGCGCCTTTGTGACGCTAGCGTGTTCCTCGTTTTTTTAAGGCTACTTTCTTGGGTATAACCCCTTATTTTCTTGCTTTAAAATTAGCGTTGGACCTGCGGGTAGTAGCCTTCGCCCCGGCTCTGCCTTGTTTCCCGTCTGGGCCATTTGCGACAGTTTCGGCAGTGGCTCGTCGCGTCTAGATTTATTACACGGACCCTTACGCACTGCGGCCGCAGTAGCGTCGCGGCAGCACACCAGCTACCCAGAGTCGCACAAGGCGGAGTCCCCGCGACGTCTCCGGTCGCAGGGGAAGCTAGAAGCGGGGGCAGGCACTGGTGTTTCTGGCGGGAGCGGCCAGGAAGTTCACCGGTGTCTCCAAGCCGGCACACAGGCGGAGCGTCCGAGGACCCTGAAGGAGTTATTCAACGTTCTGAAAAGAAGGTCCATATGCGAAAACTCCCCGTGCGACAGTCTGCACAAACGAGCAGCATGGCAAAAACAAGGACAGCCGCTGCAGTGTACTTCGTGTTTTTGGAAGTCGCTACAGCGCGCTCCTGACCTCAGTGACTCCACGGAACACTTCTTTTCCAGGAGTCTTGACAAACAGACAAGAGAAACAACAAACCAGGACACGAGACGTACCTTGTTCGCGAAGCGGCAGGCGGAAAATTCCGGGGAGAGCCCTACAGAAGAAGTCAACCACAGAACCCCAAGACAAGATCGCGCGAACAGCCACCGGAAAACGAGCCAATACGCCGGACCGAGGCTAAGACGGACTTACTCCAACTCCAAGGCATCCCGGGAGATCCAGAACAGCCGACCATCCGAAGCGAAGCCCAAAACGCGCACGTGCCG
>NW_027159617.1:0-231 GCF_002600585.1 Cystoisospora suis
TCTGTCGGGTTGTTAGTCGAGAACAACCAGGCCGCGCGCCGACTGACAGGTGAATTCATAGTTTCCCCCGGCACTTTGGATGTGACCGGGGCGTTATTGAAGGTTTGATGAGGATGTCACCGTCTCTTGAAAGTTTGCGGCTGGTGTCGGCGGGCAGACACTTTGGGGTGTGTCTGCTCTGCTTATGCCACGTGAAGCCCCGACGCTTAGGGATGCGTTTAGAGGGGTCGC
>NW_027159618.1:0-200 GCF_002600585.1 Cystoisospora suis
TACTAGGAGCCCTCTTGGTCTAGTGTGTACGCTGTTCTGTGCCCGTGCTACTTAGCGCGGTTCGCGTGAGCGTTGGAAAGTCCGGCTGTTGCGCACTTCCGGGAGAGTGCACTCCCGCCTTAATGCGGGGTTATAAAACTTCCTAAAATCGCGAACGGTGCCTAACGCGCCTCGAATTATTGCTCTACGTGGCTTGGCCG
>NW_027159619.1:0-544 GCF_002600585.1 Cystoisospora suis
ACTATGTTGGCGTCCTTCTCTGATGATTGGGCTCCCCTAGGAGCCCTAGTACTGCCTATCCGGAATCCACGGACCGTAGTTTTCCCCTCCCGGTCGTGGGTCAGCTTAGCTATGCGTCTATTGAACTTTGGTGTTTGACCAATGTCTGGCCTTTCTCTTCTTTGGTTGTTTTCTTGCTCTTTACTGAGCTTCACGGCTCCGGATTGGTTTTTCTATCGTTATTAACTTCATTAGGCTCCTCTAGGAGCTTTACTGATCTAATGTGTACGTTGCGTGGCTGCCCTGCTACTTGGCGTGGCCGCGTGGGTGCGTCGAGAATTTCGCTTGTTGCGGTTTCCCGGAAAAAGGCCTCGCTGCCTTAATGCGGGATTCCAATAAGCCCTAAAATCTTAAAAGGTGCCTAACGCACCTCGAATTACTGCTCTACGTGGCCTGGCCGCTGAGATCGGCCAAATTCGTGTTCCGCTATACGCGAGTTGCGGGGTAAACGGCACCTGCGCCGGTCCGCTACCCTTTTGGTGAAAATTATCGATCTTCCTAAATT
>NW_027159620.1:0-248 GCF_002600585.1 Cystoisospora suis
CTTTCTTTCTTTCTTTCTGTAGGCTGTATACAGGGTTTGCTCGTCGTGTAGTTCGAGTGCAGGCTTTGATGCGTCGCTATGACTTGAGAAAGGCAGCTATTCAAAAGGCCGCTGCATGCCGGGCCTTCGCAGGGACCGTCTTCGTTATGGTGTTCTGCAAGTAAGCACCCTCCCTTCTCCTCCTCTTTCTCATCTTCAAACCTCCATACATACATACACCATATTCATCTATATATCTCTCTTTATGT
>NW_027159621.1:0-209 GCF_002600585.1 Cystoisospora suis
CTCTTTCCGCCTCTTCTTCTTTCGTCATGAAGACTTCTCCTTCTCTCGAGGCCACCCTAGAATCTTCATCATCTTCTTCATCTGCTCGCACGTCTCCGCAGGGAGATCTCTCTACCAATGCTTCTTACATAGGAGATAGCCAAGCACGGTGTTCGTATCAGAGAGAAGGAAATAAAAAAGCCGATTAAGAAGAAAAAGAAGAAGGGAAG
>NW_027159621.1:777-5131 GCF_002600585.1 Cystoisospora suis
GATAGATAGAGAGATTTAAGATACATAAAGATAGATTTAGAAAAGATCATAGGTAGAATAAAGATAAACAAAGATAGCTAGACTTCCCCCACCATGAGTCTCTTAGCAAAGGTCTCGAATATAAGGCGGCGGACTTGTTACTACTATGACGCCTGATAAGATAAAAGAAGAAAACGACGACGATGCCTGAATGTATGTGTATCTATTTACTTATTTATTTATATATTTATTTATATATATGTATATATACCAGACAGGAGGTTGTCAGGGGAGATACCTAGAGTGAGAAATGTATCTTTTTAGAGCGGAAGACCACGGAAGAATTGGAGAGCCCAGATAATGTGACTTTGCCTTTGTATGCATGTGTAAGGATGAGACAGAAGATCTTCTTCCTATCACTCATCATTTAACTCTTTCTTTTCCTTCTGCGACTTTTGAATGTGTTTGTGTCTCGTTTCTACACAACTCTCCTCTCTGTTCTCCCTCTCATCTCCTTCCTAGACTCTACAAACTCTTTCATACAGATTGATAGCTATAGAGATAGATAGAGGTGTGGCGTAGCTCTCGGCAAGAGAGATCTGAAGAGGGGTGAAGGGACAGGTGAGAAGCCTGACGAGCCCGTTGGTAGTAGGTAGTGCTGAAAGACGAGTCGCTAAGTGTCGTCGGTAAAGAAGGGTGGATTGGCGAGGAACTATCGGAGTGAGGGGGAGAAAGATGAAAGAAAGTCATCGTTTGAAAAGAAAGAAGTCAAGAAAGAAGACTGGGGGAAAGTCTTCCCTCGCTCTAAGCATCGCTTAAAGAACCTCTGACGTCAATCGCTTTCTTCTTTTTCTTCCTTTCTTTCTGAGATTTGCGAGGTCAAGAGGTAAGTGTTTGTTTGTAACGTAACAAGGCTGTATGTTGCTTTGATAAAACTCACCCCATACACACCCCCACATTCCACGAAAGAAAGAAAGAAAGACAGGAGCGAGTTCAGCCTTATACAAGCAATACAGAACACACACACAACCTACCACTACTACTAGTTCTCACCTCATGAAAAGATTTAAGATGAAAGAAAGAAAGAAAAAGGAAAGAAAGAAAGAGTAAGAAAGAAAGAAAGAGTAAGAAAGAAAGAGTGAGAGAACATAGACAAGTCATGACAAAGATGTTCCCTCATCACGACTTGTTCTCTATTCTATTTAAACCTCATTCCCCCCAGCCTACTCTAGGAAAGAAATCCACATACATATATATATATATATATATCTTTACAGACACACACGCACTCGCCGTCTTATCCACGAAGAAAATCTATGTACTCTTCCAAAGATACATACAGAGAGATACATACAGATATACAGGGAGACAATTACATTTACACAACATGTGTATAGAGAGGAGAGGGTCTTTCTTTCCTTGACCTGAGTGTTAATACATAGGTATAGACTCTATCACTCGCTTCCCTGTACGTCGGTAGACAGCTTAATATAGATGGATTGAAGATAGATTGAGGATAGAGGGATAGAAAGTTTAAAGATACATAGGTAGATGAATGATATGTAGAATAGATAAGAGAGCGGAAGAGTCAAGAGACAAGAAAGAAACGGACCGCCTAAGTGACCAAACAACTCTCTTCTTACTCTGTTCACTGAGACATGTAAATCTATGAAAAGTAATACAAACTTTCATCTTCTTTTTGACTTCACGGAGAGAATCTTCATGAGTCGTGACCCCATCGCGGCATTCTCTCCTGTCTTGTCTTTCTCTTTCTTGTTTAGTCGTGATGCTTCTCCTCTAGGTGTCTCTGCATACTAGTGCCACTTTTTGACTCTCTCCCTTTGATATGTTCTCCTCTCTCTTGATACATCCTTTCTCTTCACGTTTTCTGCTTTTCTTCTTTCCTAATCGTGATGGGACCAGGAGAGCTTTCCTCGTTCTTATTGCCACACACGCCCGTCTTCTTCATTTGATTCTCTGCAGCATGCTCTTCTTCTTTTTCTTTCTCCTCTTGTCTCTCACGAGAAGAAGAGGAAAAGAGACCTTTGGGGGGGGCGGTTGCTGTTGAGCCAGGATAAGAAGACTGAGAAGAAGAAGAAGAAGACTGAGGTATGCCTCTCTGTGAAGAGGAGGAGGAGGAGGAAGAAGACGGAGATAAAGATGAAGATGTCGAACACTTAGGTGAAGAAGAAGACGAAGAAGAAGAAGGAAGAAAAAGAGACGAAGAAGTAGACAAAGATTTAGGCTGCGAAATCTGCTGTGGTGGTCCGATTCCCCCTCTATCCAAACCTGCAGAGCTACTAGGAGTAGTACCAGTAGTAGTAGGAAGAGCTGTAGCAAGAAGAGGAGAAGGAGGAGGAGCGTGGCTAGTCGTCGGACGAGGCTTTTTATCGAACGTTATAGAAGAAGAAGAAGGAGAAGAGGATCGATTGTGCTGAACCCCCTGCTGGCCTTGTGAGCTCGATACTGCAGGTGAGAATGAAGAAGAGGAAGAAGAAGAGGAAGAGGAAGGTGTAGGAGTAGGAGGTGGTATGCGACCCGAGAGAGAAGAAGGCCTCGTAGTTGATAAAGAAGATGAAGAGGATGGAGTTGAAGAGGAAGAATCTAAATAAAGACAGAAACACACAAGGCAAAGAAAGAAGAGAAAGAACGAGAAATGTCGATACAGATGAAAAAGAACATGTCCATGATATATGGAACATTACAACTGAAAACGATTCTACTCTAGCAGATAAATACCGACAAAGAGATCAAAGATAGAGGTAAAGATAGAAAGATTAAGATAGAGAGATACACTTAAGATAAAGAGATACGGAGATTCTTCACGAGGAGTGACTGCAGAGAGAGAAAGGACGTCTGACCAAGAGTGCCTACATGTTTAGCCCAAGAATCTCAATACAGCACGCACCGTCGAGACAGGGCGTGGTAAGTCGATGGCTAGCTAGCTAGCTAGCTAAATCATACGTAGGCCACGCCATGTGTCTAGACAGAAACAGCCTCGTCTGTCCTGCCTCACCCCTGCGCATGAGGGTGGTAAGCTTCACAGAGAGAGAGAGAGAGAACTTTCTCTTATCCCTATTACACTTTCTCATACAGGAACGGAAAGAAGAGATTTTTCACTAGATACTACTTCTTTCTTCTTCTCTGGAGCTCTTTCTGCTCTTGCTTCCCAACAAGCCTCTCTCTGTATCTCTCTCTCGAAAAGAAGAGGAAGGAGAAAAGAGAGAAAGAAAAAGTGAGAGAGAAAGAAAGAAAGAAAGATCGAGAAAGAAAGAAAGAAAGAGTGAGAAAGAAAGAAGGAAGCCTACCTCCAAGCAAGGCTTCTGAGATTCCTCGGGCTGCTATACCGAGAAGGCGTAGCTCGACGTCTACACGTTCTTCTTGCTGATGAAAGATCAAAAGGAAGAAACGAAAGCAACCGTCACTTGTGAAGATCCCTCTATCAAAATCTATTTCGATGTATATCTATATCTATACGTAGATATGCATAGAGAGACATACATGTGCTAGAGAAACTACACAAGCGAAAGAGACACATGGACGTATAGAGAGGGAAAAAAAAGATTCGAACCAACATAGAGGGAGACAGAGAGAGACACATACGCAAGTGCAGTGTACATACACCCCGCTGATCGAACCGATCACACGTGTTTTCTGACCTTCAATATAATCTGGGCTGTACATACACCTAACTTACCTCTCTAAGGAAACAACACGACAGGAAGTCGTCTATACATCTATGTGTTTATCTCTGCGTGTATAGCGTCTGGCTGGAGTATATACATGTATATTCCTCAGTCTGCGTATGGAGGCAAAGCTTGTGAAGAGCGAATACAGATAAGATATCGATAGACACCGGGAAATAAAGATCTTGAATCTAGAGTTTATGATGCGAGGTGGAGCACATATATCTATGTATACAGATGCAGCAGTGGTAGGTGTCTGTTGAGTATGTGTATGTATGTATGTATGTCTCAAGGAAGATGTGTGTATGAATATGTATGTACGTACGTCTGTATGTATGTATGTATGTCTAGTCTATGTATGTAAGTATGTATCCGTACACGAAGAAAGACAGACCATGAGAGATGCAAATCTCTACAGTGATAGGTATGGTAGCAAGGGATGACGTAGAAGAGAGAAAGAGAAAGAGCAAGACACACAATGATGTAAAAGAAAGAAAGAGAGAAAGAAAGAGTGAGAAAGAGAGAAAGAGTGAGAAAGAAAGAAAGAAAGAAAGAGTGAGAAAGACATACCTCAACAGTACTAAGAGCGTGAAGAAACTCACGGCGCTGTACGTCTCTCATTGCCATCCTCCATCGATGACTCGATTCTCGTCGTCTAAAAGAAAAGAAAAGAAAGAAAAGAGAAAAGA
>NW_027159622.1:0-378 GCF_002600585.1 Cystoisospora suis
TAACCACCGCGGAGTTCCGTCCGGGGGCCAAACCCAGATGATCACCGAGTGCGGCACATGAGGCCAAGTCAGCGAGAAGAGAGAGCTTCGAGAGGGAGGCGCGTCAGCCAAAGAGGCAAGCATCGTGAGCAAGAACAGCTCTGTGAAGGCCCGCAGAGACGGTAAGAGGCGTGTCGGGAGATAGGACCGCCTGGGATACCAAGACCGCGCTTCGTGGCGAGGCGGTTCGGAAAGGAACGGAACGGGCCCATACCCGGATGAGGCGACAATCGCCGAGGTAGCAGTAGAGGGAGGTCGTGCACAGGTCAAGGAACCCCGGTGAACTTTCCGCACGCGCAGAACCCGTGTATTCCACCGAGGTAGGTTAACTTGAAGTTG
>NW_027159623.1:0-487 GCF_002600585.1 Cystoisospora suis
GTCGAAAATGTGCCGCTGACAGACGTGTTTCAAATGGTCGAGAGATTAGCGGCGCCAGCACTAGTCCGCGGAACTTCATCCACGCTGCCAGCGGAGCGCCGCTTAGACGGAGAATTCACTGCAAGTGACTTCGCTGAGCCAATGGACGTCAGCGAGACGTTTGCAATAGCTGCCGAACGCGGAAGAAATCAGTACAACCGGCGGCCTGGAGGTCCGAAAGCAAGGAATCGGAACGACTTCAGGAGACCACTACAGCAGAGACCCTCACGGCGGGAATTTCCAGATAAAGGTGGACAAGGGAACGGCTTGGTGTAAGGATTCTTGGAGTCCAGAGATTACGAGAAGTCGGCTTCGGCGTCTCCAAGGGGTAATATCTCGACTGGGTGTGGGCCGATCGTCTCCCATAGTTTGTTGACCTAACGTAGACTTCGTCCACCTCGAGTCAATACCTTCGGCGAAGAACTTAAGATGGCGACTTAGCCTCCTC
>NW_027159624.1:0-261 GCF_002600585.1 Cystoisospora suis
TGTACCACGTATCACAAAGCAGAGCGAAATCGTAAGTGTACTGTGGGGGTCCCATTAGCTTGTAGACAGAGAGCTTCGCCTCCTTTGTCAGGGTGTTCGTCACAGGAGGCTGGGATGAAACTCCCAGCACAGCTCTCATATACAGACTAGTCGGCGTCTTCACGAAAGCCCACTCGCTGCAGACGTTAGCAACTGTTCGGAGAGTCAGCCGGCCACGGTGGCCTCCAGCTCTTCATGAACTGCTTTGTACAGCTGGTTCCC
>NW_027159625.1:0-284 GCF_002600585.1 Cystoisospora suis
CGGGAACCCTAGCGGTCCCCTCGGAGCTAGCGCGGCCCGAATAATAGCCGCCGGCCTGGTCTGAAGCCAGCCTGAAGGCGTAGATCCGAGAAGAAGTTTGGCCGGCCCGAGTTATCCAAACTGCGAGTCGGTTAGAGGCATGAAAGGCCCCAAGGGAGTCACTGAGGGCTGCTAGAGCAACCTAACGACGGTGAAGCACCAAGGGGGAGTTAGACCCAGATTACCCCGGATACGACACATGGGCCCGGATTGGCAAGGAGAGGGAATTGCAAGAAGGAAGCGTT
>NW_027159626.1:0-206 GCF_002600585.1 Cystoisospora suis
TTTTTCAGGTGTCTATACACCTCGCTTGGGAAAGGGGGAGGAGAAAAGAATCCAAAGTCCTCAGTCATGATACAAACACAATGTAGGAGAAACGAAAACAATCCTCATTCATTTATTTACTCGATCAATCTTTCCATGTCTTTCTATTCCCCTCTGTCTCTCCCTCTGTCGCTTTCTAGGTTTCTCCTGCCATCTCTATCTTTGTC
>NW_027159627.1:0-22746 GCF_002600585.1 Cystoisospora suis
CCCCCACGAAGTGCGATAACCAGAGACCAGCGGCAGAAAATATGCGGGAACTTGCTTTTCAGAATGTGGGAAAGCGCAGCTGAAATGAAACAGCGGGGGCAGGAGTGTATTTTCATTCAGTCAGGTTCGTACTGAAACAGAGCGTCTTGTCCGAATTGGCTGGTTTAGATGAAAAGCACGTAAGTGCGTTCACAGCGGCCGTGCACACGCACTTACCTGGTCCGCGTGTAGGCAGGATGTCAGGTGCGGTGGGAGGAAGGAACTGTTCAAGCAGACGCAGGCAGGACTGTCTCTGTAGAGGCAGGTTCAGGTCGCCTTAGTTTAAGGCAGTACACTGTGCGGAGGGTGGAATTGTTTTAGGGTTAGCATGGACCCGAGAGGAGAGGGCACTACCGCTTTAACACTGGTGTTGCCCTGCGGTGTTGAGCCGCCGCATCTCGAGAGGGCCGGTAGGTCCGGAAAGTCGTCACCCGCTGTCAACGAATTGAGATGAGATAATCAGCAGGCGTCGCATGGAAACAGCTGGTACACCACAGGTAATTTGCCCGGGCATGAGCCGGCGTGCGTGGATTTCTGAATTCGGCAGCTTCGAGCACCGAGGAAGTGCTATGATGGAGTTGCCACACTGGCACAGGAAGCCAGCGCTGGAGTGTGGCGTACACCAAGGTGTCATCTTAGACAGAGGTCGGCGAGGAGAAGAAGGCCCACTGAAGACTATAGGACAGGAGTGCGGAGTTTCGGACCGAAAGTATCCTGAGCGGTGTGGCGTTTCGCGGGGTATGTGAAGGTAAGATCTAGTTCAGCCCGTCGATGAAAGACATTATTCGCGTACGCTGCTCACTGCAACGGACGGGCTTCTTAATGTCAACTCTCAGGTACACAGAGAGTCGGTGTCGCGGGAAGCGCTCCCGAGAATGTTCAACGGGTGAACTCAGCAGGACGCGTGGGCCTTCCCGTGTGTTTAGTGCACTGTCGGCGTTGTCTACGAGGTAGGCTCAGCTCACATTGACTGGAATTGCTTGGCCCGGCCTTGAAAATTGTGAGCAGAACCTGTCCATTCAGTTGGGTGGGAGCAAACAGGATCTTCGTGTGCTTTCTAGACGGCAAGTGCTGCTGGCAGAGGTTTCTCGAGTGCAGCGCTGTAGAGTGAATGGTGTTTCACACCCGCGGGCGTTGTTGCTTGCTGCAAGACGAAATCATGTGTATGCAGCTTCGTGACATATGGCTTGTGAAAACTGTTTTGCCGTTTGGTCATATCATTTGATATACATTGGGTGGAAACTGCGACGAAGAACGTCTCCTTACTAAAAACTGACGCGGGGGCTCTTCACGCGTACAGGCGGCCGGTCAACATGACACGGAGCTGAGCCAGCGGCCCCGACAGCAGTTGAACAGCACGGCATCATGATGTAGGTGCGCGAAGAAACCAGCCATCAAGTAGATTCCTTCTCCTTCCAGTGAAAACCGTGCGGTACTGCCTTCGGTCTCCGACATTGCTATGCAAGCACATGGGTTTGCGGTACGTCGACGGGTTCACAGCTTAGAGCACCGGCACCCAAGAAGCCACCACCACTAGAGCATAGCAGCCGTCCGTACTCCCGATGGACTCGCGGTATTTAGTCAGCTGGTGACAGACCGTGCTGCGACTTGTACGGGCAGCGATAGTGCATGCCATCATCTGGGGGCGGCGAGCTCGCGTCTATCTATGATCCTTACGTTCTTATTCCCCGTACAGAGCGGGCACTATGGAGACTTCTACCTATACACATAGAGGCTTCAGAAGTGGTGTCCCCACGGATAAAAGACCTTTCCCCGTTCTGTCGTGAAATCCGGCCGAAGCTGGCACGCTAACACAGCGTTTCCCGGGGTGGAGCTTCCCGCTCTCATCCTTTGACAGTCCCGTCTGTCAGGTGGCACTGCACCGCCTGCGACAATCGTTCGTGCGGAGCACGTCACACTACTGGTACGCGCTCGAAGTCCGACATATTTACTGGTCGAAGCTCAACAAGCGTGAGTATCCACACTTCGGTCCTCATCCCCATTCTGGAGGGCTTCCATGCGGCTCGTGTTAACCATGCGTCCGCGCTTGCAGGGCTCCGAGCGCTGTAAAAACAGTTCTCACTACACTCCAAGGTACACAAATAGTGGCCGGTTATTAGTTTTCTCGGCGATGTGAATCGTGCGAACCAAGCGTAACAGGAGCAGATCAGAACGGACAGGGATCCGGTTGAGATTTCCTCAACAACAGCCTTCACTTGCAAGCAGGGTCCCAAGCTGACAAAAAGTGGACTTGACACTCGTGAGGCTTCCCCGTGAGTGAATCCCCTTGATATTGCCGTTGTGAATGGCAGACCTGCCCGTCCATAGCATACATGCTACTGCAAACGGCCTGCCCACTGAATCCGTTTACACCCACCAGTGTGCAAAATCAGTTAACCGACCCTCTGCAGAACGTACGGCCTGAGTAGCGACGATGTACCACCTACCACTGTTGCCTCTGGAGAAGGCGAAAGGGTCTCTCCCCCTGGCTCAACATCACGAGCACAGCCATGGCCGGAGCAGTGCAGAAGGCATGAAGCCAGCCATCACTAACCGGACCACAAGACTGCGACAGTTTCATGAGAACTGTACAGCACTCTCACTGTACGAGCACGGGAGGATTCTCTTCCTCAGTAAGCGCACAGGGGGACGACTTTTCGGGGCGGCTTGACAGCCCAGCGGACAGACGCGGCCTCCCAGCTGCTGGCTGTCTTGACTAGCGACTGGCCTACGACGAAAAACTGCCGAAGGAACCAGTATTCCGAACATCTTGTATACAGCCGGCGCATTAGGGTTTCCATTAGATCACACTTGGGTGACTCAGTTCGCTGATCATTTCCGAGCAAGGCCGAGCACATTTTCACTCGACCTAGCTGTCTGTGACGGCCGTCGTGGGGTATGTACCGTACAGAACAGTTGTCAAGATTGCTTGGAGCTATCGTTTTTTTCTGTAGCTCCTTTGGTTAGCAGGGAAACGCATATCTTGCTGTGCAAAGCTTCACGCTCGAAATATTCTTCGAAAACGCCCAGGGGCCGTCAACTCATGCCCAGGCGGTGAACCTGTCTCGTGTCTTCGTTCTCGCGCGATTCATAGTTTATTCCGCGTAGTCGGGCGTCCTACTAGGGGGAGGTTTTGGAGAAATACTCGGTCTCCTCGGCGGTCGGGGTTGCCAGACAATCGCGTCCGCGCTTCTCTGTTTACTGACTGTGGTCCCTGCCTGCCGTAGCCCGCGTTTTGTCTGCCGGTTTGATCGGTGTCCGCTAGTCGTTGCTGCAGAGTTACCAGAGGGTGGGTGCTCTTGCCCCCTCACTCGCATCTTACGATTTTTTCCTAGTTCCACGCGATACTACACGGCGGCTTCTTCTCCCGTTGTAAAGAGGAGCATTTCCCCGGGTCGGTACACATAAGGCCGATTCAACCACTCACGCAAAAAAGTCCACTTCAAAACTACGTCTCCGGGAATCGTGAAGTCGCATTGTTCAATCAGTTCGTCGGTGCCACGCCTTTTCTACTGTACTAGCGGGATCTTCCGCCGCCTCCGGAGAACGATGGCATTAAACACGTCGTACGGACCCCTTTGCGTGCGGTGACTCGGTGTCCTCGTTGTGAAGCTCGTTCTGGGAAAACCACAATCGTATCACACTTTTTGACTCCTTTTTCGCCACAGCTCTGCGCCAGCCAGGACGGAATGGCGCCTCAAACATGGGCCACGGGGTCCTTCGAGGTCCACTGGAACTTTTCACGGGGACCGGAACCCAGACGTGTTCCGTTCCGTGTTGGGACATGTGCATTCCTTGCCTCTTTCTTTGCCCTCCTCGTTTCGGTCTCAGGCTTTCTTCGAGCGGGGGAGAACATCTTCACCGCAAACGCACAGGTGTTTCCTAAGTCACAGTCAGTCGCTCCCGTTGAAAACGTCGAAGAGGTACCGTCTCCTGGTGTTGCGAGTGCGTACGACCTGAGACCCGCCACAACGCCAGTGAACACCCAAGCGCAAGCGTTTTCGTTTTCTGAGGTTAGGGTTCCCGGGCGAAATATTCATGGTTCCCAGGAAAAGCACTCTCTGCAACATGAGCTCCAAAATCCGTCGAACAAATCAGAACCCCCAGCAGCTGCGCCGTCGCCCTCTTTCGTTTCCCAGTCGTCACATCAAGGGAACGTGTCATCGGCGGGATCCACTCAAGCGCCGCACCCCATGGGTGGCGGTCAGCCAGGCAAGCCTTCAGGGAAAGAGTATACAGCAGAGAAGTCGTTGCTAGAGACAGTGGATCAGTTCGGGAATCAGAGGGTCATCGGGGCTCTCTTGAGACGTTTGTGGCGGGAGCACGAGCGTGTCGGAGCGGACATGCGTGTCTTGCTCCGAGAGTATCTTGTCGCCCTTGAAAAAGAGCTATATGTACAGCAGGCTGAGACGTTTGGACTAGAGAAGCTGAAGATGGACACAATGATCCACAACGAGAGGTCAAATGCGAAGCGCCACAAGGAGGCAGAAATAGAGCTGCGTGCACTACAAAAGAACCACAACTTCATGAAAGCTCTGTATGATCGTCTGAAAGAAATTCCTCGAGCAGATGATGTTGCCGCGGTCGTCAACCGGATCCAGGAACTTGACAAGCCGGCGGACATTGCGGCTGCAGTTGGCCCGGGAACCGGCACAGAAGTGAACCACGCACTGAAGATGGTCGGGCGCGACCTCCGACAACTGAAGAAGTCTTTCGGTAAGCTATTCGGACAAGTAAAATCTCTTGAAGCCTCCGGGCACGGACACGCTTCGCCGAGCTCCGTCCTGATGAAAAACCTACTCCGTCCAGTCATGGATCCAAAGGCAGGGCCGGTGAGCTCACTGAATGAGGAGGTACTTCCTCTCTTCTCTAGGGAGGGCCTGGAGTACATGGACAAGGTAGACGATGAGTACACGAGTCGACTCGATCAGCCCGAGGAGCCCCTTTTTGGCCATGATCTCGAAGAACTCCACGGGCAGCACCCGCATCACACGCACATTTCCGTCCTCGAATCCAACGAGCCTCATCACACTGCGTCGCTCAAGACACCGTGGAAAGAGGTGGACGCTGACGAAGACGAATACGGAGTGGATGACGGAGATGCTGCTTTGTGGATAGACCACCACGGGCATCGAGGAAAGCATCACAGGCACCATGGAAGCCTGTCGGTGCACTGGATAGGAAGCAAACCCATGTTAGCGTCTCAAGATGATGATTTCCATAATGAACAGGTGAAGGCGCAACATGACGACGAAGCAGACTTCCCTGGGCTGTTTTTTTTGGAGCTTGAGGGCGGTCCGACGGGGGGAGTGAAAAAGCAGGTGGAGGGCTCCTCAGGGTATATGAAGACCGGCGCTGCTTCGGCACACCGACTTAATGATCAGCCTATTCACGCTCATCGTGGTTTCGGAGAGTCTGCAGTGGAGGAACTGCAGGATGCCGCGAATTTCAGCTTCTTGCAGACAGCTGTAACTTCTGAGAGCGACGGTGATTCCGAAGAGGCGCCTCCTGAGGGCGAGTCCGCATCCGGGGAGAGCGAGGGCAAGCCTTCGGGTGAAGAGGAAGGAGAGAAAGCCAAGGAAGGCGGTGGTGATGACGCTACTGCGTCAGAGGGCGACGACCATTCTGCTGCCGAGGAGCATGCAAAGGAGGAGCACGCCACCTCGGAAGAGCATGGTAAAAAGGAAGAAGGGAACGGGTGCATCGATATAGACGATCCGAAAAAGTGCATTGAAACCGACAACTGTTTTCACGATGACGTCTACCACCAGTGCTTTTTCAACTGTACCATGATAGCTGAGGCCGATAAGTGCAACGAGCATGCCAACTGCCGGTACGAGAAAATCCTCCCCAAGAACTCCTGCGTCAACCAAGGTGAGAGAATGCGCACCGGCAGTGTCGATGCGCTTCCCCTTCTGGGTTCCTGAAGAACTCCCATTAGAATCGAGACGCGTGATCTATCTGCACCTTTCACACGTCATTGTGTTGCTCCTGGGCTTTGGTCCGCTTCAGTAGACTTGTCCCAGCCTTCAGAAGAGTGCCCCGCCGTGTGGGATATCAAGCGCCGACATCCGAGTGTTGCCGCGAAGTAACACACACTCTTGGCTCACGTGAGAGAGACTGTTACGGGGTTCTCTTGCATCTCAGGTATGGGGTGCCTCGAGGGAATGGTCGCGTCACACGCATAACTACCGATGGTACGCCGCGGTTGGGCCTCGGACTTTCCCACGAAGATATGTCTGCAAGCTCCTTCGTCACATCCCGTGTCAGAAGCTTTGTAGTAGGCGGACATGACGGAGCAGTATGTATCCTCTACGTTAGTGTGCAGGCACCCAGGCCATACAGCTGGTCTGATTCAAACCTTTGTCCGTTTTCGTGGGCTACCGGAAATCGTTATACGCAGACCCCTTTACTTGGCCCGGAAGCCAATTGTGACAGGTGTGTGGGCTGCTGTCACCGGTCAGGCTACCAGTCCGTCTCATTGTCTGGACAGTCCTTTGAGGGCATTATGCGCGGGTGCGAGGAATTTCGCGACAAGGAGTCGTGCACCATGATGGAAAAAGCGACTCAGCGGCTGAAGGATGCAGGTATCACTGTCACTTACGACTGCCACTGGCTCGAGGCGGGCCCGGAAGCTACACCCTCGGAAGGCGATGACGGAGGTCAAGAGAAGATTGTCGGAAAGGAAGAGGCGGCAGAGATCGAGGGGGGGCGCAGTGTCTGTGTCAATCGTAAAGAAGCTCCGACTGCGGAGAAACTCCTCTGGGGCACGGTGATTGCAGAGAAAGAAAAGAAGTTAAAAGGTACGCAACACAGGAGGGCACGCGAAGCGGCGTACCCAACAGATGCAAACTGGCTGGTGGGAGAAGACTAGGCACGACACCGGTCAACCGTAGTTGCCAGATTCCACGTCACTTTCGTACTCATATACTCAGGCATCATCTAGTGCCACATGTGCACGAGTGTCGACTTTTTTTCCTTGCTTTGCTCTCCTGCATCTGCTGGTGTGCGCTTTCTCGGACAGAACTGGAGACAAGCAGGAATGTGACAGCGGATAAAGTGTGCATCCGACCGCGCGAACTCGCAGGCGCTAAGCTGCAGCCCGACAGACCCTTTTATGCCGTCGGCGACCAAGTATCCGTGAGTCACGCTAATCGTCACAGGAATGCTTGTATAATTCAGTACGATTACACCGCGTGTAAACCAGCCTTGAATACACGGTTAGTCACGTAAAAGCAGTGTAGCAACGTTTTGGTCTGAGAGGGTCTGCCTGATGCATATTTGTAACATGCATGACGACTTGACTGCATGTCAGTCCAGATCTGTTTGTTCGCTTGCCACAAGGTACTGTTCGTGTTCGTCAAAAAAGAAACCAACACGGGAGTTTCCCTTAGCATAACCCACGTCTCTGCGACTCGAGATCAGCACGTCACTCATTCTGCAGTCGATCAGCAGCTGTTCGGGACGAAGTGCCGACTTACTCTGCTTGTTCAGGTGGAGTGTATGGGAGGCAGCTCGTTTTTGGGTACCAGCAAGCTTATCACTTGCCACGCGGAGGGAGCCTTCGAGCCGCAGGTCGCGTGCGTACCGACCGCCGCCCTCTCCTCTCAGCAGCAAACATTCATGCGGAAGATTCAAGAGTTTGTTGAAGCAGATCAGACTTTAGCAGGCATGGGGACGGTCCCCAAAACTGCTGGTGCCGGCCAGACAGTGGTTGGATCCTACAGTAAGCGCGAAGCCAGCGTTGCCGAGCTCTCAGGTTCACTTTGGGTTCTGTTCGCGGGAACGCGCTGCAGCTTATTGTGTTGAGAGCCCTTGAGAGAAGTTGCCAGGTCCATAATGCTTTACTGTGTCACGGAAGGCCACATTCAAGCTACCTCGTCCAGACACTCCGCAAACGATGCAGGCTACGGGACTTCCGCAGGTGCGTCGCTGTCTTGCGCGCGAATGTGTGCGTTCCCTTGTACAGGCGCTGCAATGGTTTTGTTACTTGGCTCGCTGGTGATCGGCTGGTGATCATGCGAGGCTGCGACCCGTTTCTGAAGCCGGCCTAATGCTCGCCAGACGGCGCCATGCTGATTACAGTTGTTGCCGGTGCGGCACCCCGTGAAATTTTTTTGCACGGATATAATTTTTGCAAACCTATCGCTCCGATCGTCCTCTCCCGACCGTTTCAGAGCCTCGTGGCGTTGAATGGAAGACGCTACGCACTACCCCTTTTATTGGGCTCAGACTCACCCAGAATGGCCTCCCTTGATGTGCCTCTCCTCTTGGACATGAAACAGTCGGTCTTTGCTGATGGCAGGTTCCCTGCGCTCATTATCCGGGGAAAGTCTCAGTGACGCTGGCACAGCAGGTTACTAGCGACTCCATTGCGTAAGTAGTACACAGGTTATTCTCAATGACTGTGACCGACACTTCCCGGTGTTGGCACCACCCGTGCTTGCAGAGAGTTCTAGGTGCCGGCAGCAGCAAAACATGCGTTCTGGGATTTTAGGAAAAAGCTTAAGGACCGTTTTTGAAACCGTATGCAATCCAGGAAAAAGCGACGCTATACCGAGGGGGTGGAAACATGTCCGTTTCGTAGTGTGACTGGGTCTGTCGATTACCCAGCGTAGTGCCCCGTCTTCAGTATGGCCTACCGAGTGTAGCGAATGATTGACTGTGAGACAGGGACAGGCGTTCTTGGTTTGGCCTCACTGGCACAGCAGGGTAGGGCCGGTCAGTAGTTACATTTCACTCGGTTACGAGCCATCGCACTTTAGCGCACGGGAAGTCTCCTCCGGCCCGACGGACTTCTGGAAACTGTTTTTCTACGTCAAGGCAATCGCCCGGCCTAAGATGCCGAGATCCTAGCATGCGAGCCTCACAATGCTTTAGTTTCTGTCGGAGAATGTTGGATCCCACCGTTCTTTACGGCGTGGAAAACCGAAGCCTCAACCAGGCTGCTATAAGCACCGAGGAGAAGGAACGCCAGTCGACCAAAACCGGCGTAGGGAACCCGGTCCCTGTCGATCTGTCCGTGATGGCGTGAGTCCCAGTGTCCTTGTCCAGCAGGTTCGCTAGTTGGGCCACGCCAACTGACCAGCCGGACCCACCCCGGGTCGCTGGTAAACTGGTGTTTCTGGTTAGGTCGTGGGGCTTGTCACGACCATAGCCCGCGAACGCCTTCCGGCCCAGTTGGACGCCAGTGGGTCACCGTTTACATTGAGATGGAGAGCACGACTGTGCTCCAACTGTCCAAGCAGCAGGCTCCCTCATTCATGATGCCTTTAACTTGTCGGCTCACCGAACAGCATCTCACGGACAAATGTGAATACAGAGGCTACGGCGGTTCAGTCGTGTCCTCGTCAACTGCTCCCACTACGGGATATTTGATGAGGCTTCCACGACCTTTGTCTCAACACCAGGTGTCGGCGTTCTCCAGGCTAACGAAGTATTGCGTGGAGTGAGGGTACCCAGCGTTTTTCCCGTACTGTGAACGTCTCCGTCATGAATGGTTTCAGTCCTCTCAATTGAACGTAGCCATCTGACCGGACGGTTCGCCGTTAAAGCACTCTTGTCTTCGGTCTATAGTAGCCTGAGCCGACTTCTGACTGCCCCGGAACGGATGGATTCCACAGGCAGGACAGCGGGATGCGGTTGCAGGTTCGGTTAAGGCAGGGGCCAGTGGGCAAGCCATCGGAAAGTACGAGGAAGCACCGTTTTCGCCGGTTTCGATGTCTGGGCATGCACGGTGTTCTTCAGGAGGTTGTGAAGGCTTTGCTGTAGCCGATGCCCCGTTGCCCTCAGACAGCTTCAAGGAGTTAAGGCCCTGCTAGTCCCTTGTCTTCTGGACTTCGCCCTGTACAGACCGGCGAAGCAGACCTGAGACGGCTCGGGCTAGGAGGCGCCGAGGATCGCGTGAGAGCGACCAGCACCCAGAAGGGGCAGGCCTCTCCGTCTGTCTCTTTCCAGCGACAGTTGCACCCCAGTCTTGTTCCAAACTGTCTCAATCCTGTAGATTATTCGGCTTTCCACATCCGACTCTACGGTTTGGCCGATTCTCGCATGAGGTCCTGGACTCGGAGCATACAGTATCAGGCTTCTGTGCACAAGCAGACTTTTTTGGCGGCTGTTCCGCCGGTATGGGCGACGACGCGGGTTCACCTCCCGCCACTTGGGCGCAGCCCGAGCGCGAGACCGAGACAGGAGCTGCAGAAGTGGTCCCTTTGACATTTGTAAGCAATGAAGATTTTTTGCGCAGCGGCGACAACCTCGACAGTATCGAGGGAGTATCGGCGGCAGTCTGCGGCCCAGAATCGGGAACGTGTCAGCCTCCTCTGGTTGGCAGTGGGAGGATGACCGGGGGCCGTCAACAGGATCAGCCTCAAGAAGGGCCGCGCGAGGATATGCGTGGGTGTGAGGAACCGCTGATCGCGAGCGAAAAAGACGTCTCGGTGCTCCACGACAGAATCTCCGGCGGATGTGGCACCAGCAAGCTCACCTGCAGAGTCGCGACTCCTGACACGAATGATACCATCTCCATAGGCTCATCGACGGAAAGCTGTAGTGTAAGACACGTGACACCAGATGACTCATCTGTCGAGGAAGGGACGGATACTCATGGGGTAGGGGGTGCTACCTGCGGTCAAGGCTTTGGACGCGACTCCCCGGCAAACCCTCCGGACGACTCCCTAGACAGCATACAACGACACGCCGCCCCTGAAGAGGCGCCGCCGAGGCATGATTGCAACGACTCGCCAGTGCAGCGTGGGCAGAGAACTGAGACGGAGGGGGTCCGGATGGAAGTCAAACACGCAAGCGGAAGCATCGGGCGGTATCGAATGGCGCCGACGCGGGGTCGTTTCGGGGGGAGAAGAGACAAGGCAAGCCGGAAACGAGGCGGCCCGGGGTTTCAAATGGTATCCTCATCAGGCTTTCCTGGAGTGAGCTGGAACAGAAGAATGGGCGCATGGCTAGCATTTTACTACGACTCGCAGGCGCGTCGAAGTCGGACTTTTCATCCGAAGCACTTCAACAACGACGTCGAGGTGAGCCTACTTCGACGGGGCGAGTCACCCGTGAATGGCTGCCCGAATCACCTCCTCTCTCAAATAGTGGTAGCTCCCGGCGAGACTCCGTCCGAGTTTTAGCGCAGTCGGGAGGGATGTGAGACCATGAGCGGACTCACGCTCATTCATTTTGCGAGGGCACTGCTTTGTTCCTTCTTTTGGTGCAGCAAGCGCGGATAGCAGCGATTGAGTTCAAGATTTCCGTGGGCGATACTGAGCCCAAGCGGCAGCCGTGTCGTTACACCTTTCTGCCTGGCAGCGAAGACGAGCTCATGACAGAAGTGGGCGCACATGACACCGGCGCCCGCAAGATGTACGGCCAGCAGCGGCCCCCAGGCAGCCTGCCGGAGGACCGTTCCCCTGTGGTGGCTGAGTCAGCTCCCGGAGATTCAGCAGTCTTTCAGAGCACTCCCTACCAGAGCGAGTGCAAGGGCTCTGGCGTTGGCGGGGCAGTTCCCAGCTTCTCTCAGTTGCATGAACCCATATGCAGCTCCACGTTGATGTTTTTTACGGGTCCCGAACTAAATACTGCGCAGTTGCAGTCCCTTCCGTCTTACGGCGACTGGGTACATCCAGAGGCTGCAAGTACGCTTCTTCCGTGGGACCTCGGACAGCAACTGTTAAAAGATGGGAATTCCTCGGAGAAACGGGGTCAGCCTTCAACACCAGCTTCCGGTCAGGCAAGCACGTCAACAGAGTCAGAAGTGCATCCAGAAACAAATGAAGTGACCGGATCCAAGGACCCAGGCATTGCTGGCACCGCGCAGGTGCTGTCCCCAAGCGCAGACGCTGGTACATCTGAATCCCACCACTCGATCCCGCTCGCGCCACGAGAGTCCTTGTACCGTAAAGCCGCAGGAACGGACCCGTCCTCGGATTTGTCTCGCCTGCTGACAGCGGAGAGCATCAGTCGGCCTGTCGATCAGCCACAGCACCTATGGATAAACTCAGGTGAGCGGACTGTGCTAGCTCTGGTGAGTCCCCCCCTTGACAGCCGGCGGGTTTTGTGGTGTGCGTGACCCCTATGCGTCGTATGCGTCCTTTCGTTCGACCGGTTTCCTCCTTTTTTTTTCACAGGCGTGGCTGGTGAGCGCCTGCTCGCCAGCGGGGGCAATTTGGATCTAACTGTACTCGCCGAAGGAAGAAGGGGCGATGCAAGAAAGAGGTTGAGAACCCAGTGCCGAAGTGCTCGGGACGACGTCCATGCCCCTTTACAGGCGGAATGCTTGATGCGCAGCGGCCGTAGAGGCTCCGAAGAACCTGGTACACCGTTCTTTAAACTGGCGTCTGCCGAAATGGTTCCCCGGAATTTGACGAGTGGGAGCGCGAGCGGCGTACCGTCACTGCCGTGTGACGCTCCGTATGAACAACTGGGGGATCCGTTCAGCTTGAACTTGCTTCCTGCTTACGGCGAGTGGATTCTGCCCATAGCGCCTCCCGGTGCCGCAGAGATGTGTGCGGTCGAAGCCGGTGGCCTGACAGAGACGAATCCGTGTTGAGTGCCTCCAGTGTGTTTAGCACCGCGGGCTGTGACGCAGACCACGTACTCCTCGAGGACATGCGCCCTGGTTGCTTGCTGGCCAGGAGTGGGAGCCGTGGATCTTGCCACTTCCCTTCGTGGCTGAGGAGCACCAGCGCATCATTTGTCTGGTGTGCGGCGGAGTCATGATTTAGTGTTTGAAACGAGTGCGGTCAGGTGGTTGAACGGTCTGATGCCGAGTGTCACTCCATCGTGTAGGGAACACAGACTAGCACAGGCAACCTCGTGCCTTTGTTGAGTGGCCGGCAGTGCATGACGTACTGGGGGTACGTGGCAAGCCTGCACCCACGGAAGGACCGGACTGTCACGTACAGTAGTACTACGCACTGAACCTCGGCCGGACACCAAGGCACTTCGGCAAGCGTCGTTTCCAGCAACCGTGGTGAACGTCCCCAAGGCCTGTGGCAATGCGAGATCATCCTCCCTGTGACGTGCGCTCATGTGGAAACATGACGTACCCGGGGGCCTATACCTGAGTCTGGGCACGGTGAAGAGACCTAATATCTGGTTGGCCGAAGGACGTCGCGAGAAGAAACGGAACTTCTTACCTCCTTTGCTACGCGCCAGACAGGCACTTCAGCATGTATACATCCGCTGCATAGCCCAGTTTCGGGAACGTCACCCTTGGAGCGGAAGCGGAAGACCAGTCTACGGCAGCTTCGAGGCCCGCAGATACCAAGAGAGGGGCCATAGTCACGAGTGGCAACAAGGCTTGCAACGCCGCCGCGCGCTTTGCCTGATCCAAGATTTCGGCAAACCCGCTGCCCGCAATTTTGTTCCTCCGCACACTCTCCTTTTCGTCCACGGGTTCTGCGCCAGTGTAGGCCGGCCTGGCATCCTGCCCTCGAAAGCTGTATACGTTATCTCCATCACCGTCTCGCAAACGGGAATCTTGGTAAATGTGTAGCTCCATGGCCTTCACCCTCTCACCCTCTATCGGAGCAAACTCGAACTGACATCGTGAAGGCTCGATGGTAGCAGCCATCGTGCCGAAAAGCACAGCAAGACCGATGAACCTCATTTTTCTTCTTCGACTGCGACCTGACGGCTATCCTTACGAATGCGGAACAATCCGCAACCGCGGCAGCGACATAGTAATTGTCTGCTCAGCGCGGCCTTACAGTGAAATGCGGTGTCGCTACATCTGACTGGACACCGTAACTGGCACCACTCGCAGCGGCACTGTCTTTCGAAGTACGAGTTGCTGCGCTACTTCGCGTGGACGGGTGCGCCGGTTTCGCTGTGGAACTCGACCCCGACTTGCCCCTTCAGTGCCGGCTGTGGGGGTCGACACCCTATACGACACTCAAATGCTCCTCGCAGCTGCGGGCGGACGAGCATCCCCGGAATTGCAGACCAAAACACTCCGCCGGCAGGACTCACTGTCAACAGTTCGCAATCACTCGTGTGACATACTGACAAACAAGAAGGATAATCCTGCAAGCCCTAGCCGACAACGCGTCACACAGTTTCACGCCACACACGGACAATGCGACCGAAATCTCTTTCCGCGTCCGGCCTGGGCCCATCAAACCACTATAACGGCACTTGTATTCCCGGACTGTGACGGTGCGATCAATCACCTGCGAGAAGGGAAGACCTGAATTTGAAACGGAAGCTCTCGGAGACCAGAAACAGAAGTATAACGCGAAACGAAGAAAACTTCCCCACCCCCGGCCCATGCCAACAAGAACACGCACTCCCCTTCATTTCCTCAAGTCTGGTTCAGAGAGTGGACCCAGGCGCAATTCATATGTCAAACTGAGCTGCACGGACTTCGGCACTTTTACCGCGAGTACAGCTCCGAAACCCGGGTGTCAAGAGACCCATCCTTGATCCGGTGGTGAAATTGCTCAGGAATGGGAAGTTCGACCCAGTCGCCGTCCGCACCGTCCTTGGGGAAATTGACATTCATTTCCCCTGATTTGCTTGTCGTTATTTCGGTCTCCTTACTATCCTTTGACAAGAACAGATCCACACCCGAGCACTTGTCTATAGCAATGGAAGGGCAAACCCCAGTCACCTGAAACTTCACCTTACGACAATTCACGAACTCGGCTCCGGAAATCAAGCTAGAAACGCACAGCCGCAGCTCCTCACAGTTGTCGATGATAACGGAGTTCACTTTGGAATCAATTTGTATCGCCACTTTTTTGCAGTCTCGGATCTGACCCGAAGAGAAGCACACACAAACCTTCAGGTCCACGATGGGTGTCGTACTGGAGAATACACTCCTGACTACCTCTGTCGCACGCGCGCTGTTGAGCATGCCCCGCTCACTTGAAAAAAATGCGCGGCTCTGAAACCATTGCGTAGCAGGCAGATACGTACCTGGACCTTCTGTCTCATAGTCGCCTCACTGAGCTTTACTATATCCTTTTTATCCACGAAGTTCCACACGCGCCACGTGTCACCTTGAAGCTCAAGCAGCTCTGCAGCAGGCGGAGGAGCTGTTTTCGCGCTTGGAGCGCTCGCGGCTGCGCGCAGAATCCACAACATGTCGTCACTTTGTCAAGTGCCACCGGGGCCTGCCGCGCAGCATCCGAAAAGAGAATCGCTAGACCTGGAAGAACTGTACGTGTTCCATGGCGGGCCACTGAAGACTTACCAGGTGTTGGGCTGGGAGCGCCCTTCGCCTTCGCGCCTTTGCCCTGAACAATGAAGACAACACGAAAGCAAGTCATCCGTGGCCGTCCCCGCCACAAGCGCAAGAAGGACGAAGCACGTCCAGCACGGAGGAAGAAGTGTCCTCCGGCCAAACACTGCAACCGGGCTTTTACACACTTACGTGGAAAGAAAAAAACCCGTTCATGTTGAATCCTGGTACAGCACCAAAAGCGACAAAAAGACGGCACATTTAAGCCGGAGCAAACCGGGAGAGTCTCGGCTAAAAAAAAGTGAGTCTAGACGCGGCTTACCGAGATGGGCGACCGCAGAACCAGGAAACCTCACAAGGCGCGGGCGGGCTCGGAAAACGAGCGCGGGCTTCGCACGCCAGAAAAAGCTGCAGTCCTATGGTGCGTAAGTCAGGGCCTCAGACAGCTTAACAGGATCACTCCCAAATCTTCAAAAGAAAGCCGATATAAGACAATGGGGAAGGAGGAAAAGTTCACCCCTCTCCGGACGACAGCAGATGCAGCGGGAGGAGGGGACGGACCCGTTCCGGCTGACAGGGCAGCTGCTAGCGAGATTGCGGGAGTGGTCCCCCAATACGCGTCGCCAAGCGGTGTGCTCGTCGCGCGCTCACCCTTCCGGTAGACCCAGTCCGTGACGGACGTTGACTACTTTCCTGATGAACTGCTCCTTCAATCGGATGCAAGACGGCCGACTGCGTACGCGGTTTGCTCAAGTCTCAGCTGAGCCGCCAGGCCGACTCTTCGCACTGGGACACTGCAGTCAAGTGGAGCCCTACTCTTCCAGGCTCTGCAACAAACAGAAGCCGAAGCTCTTGCATTCGACCGTCCGACGCTATAGGATGGATAAGCGGTGGGATCTTTCAGAAACGGTAGCCACGGTCCGCGTTTAGTCGGGCATCAGTCGTGGGAACTAAGGCTATCCAGGAAGTCGTCACAGCACTCTCGGTGCTTCCGCACTACCCTAGTGTGATTGATGCCCGACTCGCAGCTACTGTGCAGGCGCCGGTGGTTTCTTGCTGGGCCCGATGGCGCCCTCACGACAAAGCACCATCGGTCCCCAAAAGTGATTGCACGCGCTGCCAGAGACGGGGAAGGGTTCTCCGCGCGTCCGCACTGGACAGCAGACAGAGAAGAACGGAGACCAGCAGCTACTAGTGGGCTAACAGGAGCGTGACAAAGGGGGCGATTCACCGTCCATGCCACCTTGCAGTACGCGCCCTGAAGAACGAAGGAGATGCTGCAGCCCTCCTACGACTGACGAGTCCGGCCATGAGGGAAGAGCATCAAGAACAGCGAGTAAAGGTTACCATCGGATTGACCACACACCTCAATCACGCGAACATGTTTCCACGGGCTTCCGTGACAGGAGCACTGCAGGCTGATGCCCTGCGGTCAGGGGACTTCTAAGGAGAACAAAGAGCTCAGTTACGGCGCCAGCAACGACGAGTTCGTAGTGCTTTTTTACTCCTTCAGGAGGCGGCCTGAATATCGCGGAACGCCAACGCACGCCACACTGGACCTTCCCCTGTGAGCCCCGTTAGTACATATCTCCCTCGGGGGGTTGCGGCAGCCTGCGGTTTGCCGGTGCTGCCATTTCCTGTCGTAGCGCCGTCAGGAGAAGATCGAGTGTGTAATGTCGTTGCCATGCCCTCAGCAGCGGAAAACTCCCACGTAGGACCTGGCGGCACAGGACGAGCAAAAGACCGAACCACCCATGGGACTGTAACCTGGACCCCCGACCCGGCACGGGAACCCCACATTCTTCCGGGTACGAATCCCGGCGACGGCCCCATACCAAGGTGCATATGACGTCCTACTGTGCCCCCCTTATAGTCTGCACCCCGCTGCAGTACAGTCGCCTGCTTTCACGACTAACGCCTCCTGCCGTCATCGCTACACGTCGCCCCCCGAAGAGGTGTCTGGAAGCTTCCACTTACTCCTGTACCGCAAAATTCCCGGGATTTTCTCGACATCCAGCTCAGCCGGACTGTAGCAAACCTGCTCAACCGTGAGCCTTCCGTACATGCATAGTGTCTCACGAAGACCCCGGCCGCCAGTACCTTCGCGAAGAGCCATAGCCTCCCCAGGTGTTGCCCCTCTGTTCCCACATGCTAGACAGAGAGTAAAGTGCAGGCACGGAACAGCTTCGCGAATGACTTACCACGCCTTTCGGATCCACGCAGTACATGTTGATCCGCGTACGAAAACAGACCTCGGGAGGCTCATCAGGATAGCCGGGCCCACAATTAATGCTGACCGAATATATTCGATTCTCGAAAGCCGTCTGTGCGGGTTTTCACACATAAGGAAGGAGCCCAGGCAACGCGTGAAAAATCACTGCTGATCGGAGCTCTCCTTGCTGTATCTACCACAGCGCTACGGCGGTGACACGATACGGGAAAGGTTATTTCGGAGAGGTACTGCCGTGTGTTACACAGTGAGAAACGGTGCAAATGATGTCCAGGTCGGCCACAGAGGACAGACTCACTCCCGGGGGCCCGAAAATAGTTCCCGACCACTTTGTCAGAGAGATGTCATCTGCCTCTTCGAGTCCGAAAGACACTCCCTCTGCCACCTGGCCTTTCTGGCCCTTTTCCAGCTCATCCAAAAGCCGAAACGAGCGCGGAACAACGACAGCCTGAAGGCGAACAGCGGACCACGCACGCAACAGAAAGGACCAACTGCTAGTGCCGAACATGCCTGGCCGAGGGGCCGAACCACCCTCGAAAGTGCCAAGCAGTACTCGGTAAGATATGCGTAGGACGGCATTGCGAAAGAACAAGTACCACAACGGGGGAGAAGACAACGCCTTCCGCTACTTTTTGCAGCGCAGACCCGGTGAGTGTCCCCCGCGGGCAAAACCAGTGAGGGAACCCAGATCGCGACTCCCGAGGATTTCCGAGCTCTCACCGCGACTATGGCCCGGGGTCAGAAAAAAAGAAAAGTCAGTTCTGATGCCGCAGGTGACAACCAAGGCAACTACGGCGGCTCCAAAGTACCAGACGTAAACATGGACAGGACGTCGCCCAGTGAGCGGCCGCACCCTCGGCCGACGAGCTACTGGGTCACAATATATGCTTACCTCCGCCATTACTCGATAGTCCTCAAAAGAATGCGCATACGGGGTGCAGGGTTAACGTTGATTTTCACTTTTGCTAGCCTCTGGTCATATGCTTCTGGCAGCGGTGCAAAGTCGCGACACGCTTGGGAGCGCTGTCGGAAGAAGTGGAGGTGAACAGCTGACGAGGCCAAGCATCGCCTCTTCGTGCCATGGGAAGCGAATTAGTTCCCGACGTAGAGATTGATGACACAACCTCATCTTTGAGAACGTGAATTCCGCCGACGCCAGACACTTTCAGCGTTTCTCTTCACCGCACACCAGAGTGTCCGCGCCGGTGCCGTTGGCGCAAGACTAAGCCGGCGATCACAGGCGTGCTCGTCTCCGTTCAGCCGCACAGCGTCCCCGCGGGCAGCCTGACGGTGAAGCAGCAGACAAAATATCGGCCGTCTGGTAGAGGCTGGTTGAGCTCCGTACAGTCGAAGAGTAAAGCTACGGTTCGCGGTCAGACTACCAAACTCGTTAACTCAGTTGGACACGCGTACAACGCGCGTCCAACTGAGTTAACGCGTGTCCAACTGAGTTAACGCGCTAGTCTCAGAGAGAGCGAAGATAACTCGAACTTGCAAGTTGCTCCTAAAGACGCTCTGGACACTGCGGCCCTTGCATTTTGGCATTATGGCCGATGCGGGTATGTGCGGCCATCGCGCCGGCTCGGAACGCAGTCGCCCGGACGGAGCCGGTGTGGCGGTTTTCGAATTTCGAGGTTGCCCCCAGCGTGTGCAGGACGTTTTATTTCGGCACGTTGCTTGAGAGTTTGCGACCTCCCAAAAGTGGGCAAGGAGATCCACATTAGAGCACTGACGTGGACAACAGCTTTTTCACGCACGCATCGGGGTTTCCTGGAGCACGAATGTCGAGCACAATGAGGGGGTAATCGAAAACACCGGGGAGCGATCTACATGACGGCGTTAGCCCACATGACTGGTCGAATATAAGCAGGCTCGCGCGCAGGTCCGCCTGTGTGTGCCCTGGAAGTTCATCTCCCGATCCTACCATCAAAAAAGTCTTGATGCGACCTGAAAACCGTTTTACCGAGGGGCGGGTGGCCACCGCGGCCAAGGTATATATTCCTTTGGCCGTCCTCATCGTTCAAGTTTCATCGGTAATTTTCACCAGACTCGCTGCAGCCAAACTGGACCCACCCCTGCATCCGTGTATAGTAATTGTTAGGCACAGTTGAGATCCAGAACCAAACCATCACGTAGCATGAGTCCGAGTTCGGTTCAAAGACTTGCCACTGTCTACAAAATGTCACTGCGATATGCTCACTGCAAGCCGCCGACAACTTCTCGGGCAGCCATGAGTGAGTGCGATGCCGTCAGACATGTTCGTGAATGCCTTATCGCCGAGTCGCTACAGTCCACACTACACGACCACGAAAGGAAGCTCATTGGTGGACACAAGAAAATCCGTAAGATTCGAAAGCTCCTTGACAACTTCACGCACCTGACAAAACACGTACACAATTGCCAGCAGAAGAAACAGAGTGAGACCCATGCCGAGAATGAAAGTAATGCTGAAGCCGGCAGCGAGGTTACGAACAAAGGAAACGGCTTCCTCGTCTTCCAGACTGCCATGAGCCTTTTTACGCCCAGGGACACCACTGGCGCCCGCCCGCTTCCCTGACACCACGGCTTCGGGTGGTGCTGGCAGGCGAGGTTGAATTTCCTGGGAATCACTTTGTAGCTGCAGAATGCTTACCGGGTCATCGATCTGAGGCAGCGCCTCCCAGGAGCCATTAAAGCTCCTGCCGGTAAGCAAAGGTGAGGAAGGTTGTTGGCCGCGGTGAGCCAAAATGTAGTCCCCTCTGGACTTCCAGATAGAGTTATTTCGCCCCCTTCTGCCTTCTAAAAGTGACCTGCCCTCGTATTGTGATTCGGGAGTCTCAGCCGGCTGGGCCACGCGGGCGCTGTGTGTAAGAGACGAAGTCTGGTGGCCACGATGTGTGCCTTCGTAGATCAGGCGCTCAGCAACATTGGTGGAGCCAGTGTCCGATACCCGCAGAAGATCGTCTCTTTGAACTTGTATACGCGGCGGGTCCTTCCCTTGCAGCGTGGTTCCCCCGCGCCCGTCCGACAAGCCACACGGCGGAAAACCATGTCTCGTCCGGCATGGCCGTCTCCACAGGTATGACTGAAATGCACGTCGGGTATCGCCGTTAGCTTCGCAGAAGCAGAAGACTGAGAAGCTGCAAAGAGACACAAGCGCCAGCCGTTGACAGCAGCCAGTCCTCGCTGGCCGTTTTGAGGGTGATGGCCCAGGGAGCATTCTGTGTCTTGGCAAGGAGACACCCTGACTCGGTTTTCAACGCTCCTCCTGACCACACTACACTGCAGGGAAGACAGTGTGTTTGGAAAAATGGAATCCTACTGAAGTTTGAAACCCTAGGGTTTTCGGAAGTCAAGTAAAGCGTCCCGCCGCAGCCCTCTATAGGCAGCTACTCCCACCGCGTATTTTCACAGGAAGACACACCACAAACGTCACTGAGGAAGACAGAAATTTGATAGCGGATGAAACTGACCTAATCGGAAAATGCAGAAGATACACCGGAAGTTTCTACCCAATCACACGAGATAAGTCGTCCGGGTCGTCTCCCGTCTGCCTGTCAGCGGTACAGCGGGAGAAAGAGGGGGGCAGCTCGAGATGGGAGAGAGCGCGACGGGCTGCCAGCGCGCTGTCTTGCACTGTCAGAAGCGCTGGACGCTGACTATCAGCAACCGACCACGTGGCTGACACCAGCTGATGGCCTTGAGTGGCCCGCGTTCTCTAGCGCGAACGTGGCAGTTTCGGATGTGGGTGCCGAGGAGACTGAAAGCACTGCCCGAGGGGCATCGTGCTCCAGGGTCAGCATTCTGACTTTTGTGCCACACTGGCCTTCGGACTCTCACCACTCCCTCAGCGTTTCTTGGTTGCCCTGCCGCCTGAGCGGATCGGACCGCAGACACAGTCCAGGTGCTTTCCGTCCTGAGCAAATGCACCGAAGTAGAGTACGCTGTGGAGGCGGAACTTCTTTACACCACACTGCGGTTGCTCGTCTCTCGCTGACCTGGACAAGCGCCAGTGCAGGACATCACCGTAGTGTGCCGGAGCCGGAGCCCAATCACTACAAACACCCTAGCTGCAGCGTAATCTACTCCCCCGTCGAGGGGAAGTGTGCGAGAAAGCTATTACGCACCCTGCAGCGGCTTGCTAACTTCGCCACCCGTTGTTAGGGCTCCCGGTTGATATGCGGGGCAGCACAAATGAAACCGCCCGGGATCGGCTTCTAGCAACCCGCACCCACAACAACTGAACGTCGAACGCAGTAGTGTAGCAAGAAAAGTGTTGCCTCTATTCAACCAGTATTGCTACTAAAACGGAGTATTCCTGGGGAAGACGGATACCCCTGTGGGAACTAAAGCGGAGTGGAGAGTGTGTGTGCCTACGGGGCTTCTACCCAACTAAAATCTGCCATGACCACGTCTTGGCCGGACATCCGGGCGTGGAGACGACTAGAGTAGCTACACGCGGTCTGTTTTGGTGGCGGGGAATGGACGGAGACGTCAGTACGTTTGTATATTATATTGCATAGCCTGTGCCTGAAAGAAGTCCTCACGTTTGCCTTCAGGAAGATTGCTGCGTGGGAGGATATTGCGATGGACCTGACCGTGGGGCTACCAACAACCGGGAGCGGAAGCGACGCAATCGGCACGATAGTCTGGCTCCTGACTAAAATGGCGCACTTCGTCTCGATTAACCAATCAGCGACAGCGGAGGACTTGGCTGATATCCTCGTCAAAGAAGTTATTCGTCTACATGGTGTCCGCAAATCTACGGTGAGTGACAGGCACACAAAGTTTACTGGCGAGTTGTGGACATGGTTGCGCCGAAAACTGAATATTACGGATGTGCAAGCAACAACTGTCAACGGCGCAGGAATACAGGAAGAAGTACTCGGACCGACGCCGAAGACCTGTAGATTGCCGAGCGGGTCAAAGGGTGTGGCTAAGTGCGCGTATCTTCCGCTGCATGAACACCTGTGCCGGCGTATATTCCCCGGTCGAGGAGAGCGATGCCAGGAACGACAACCGCGACTCGAGGGTTGAGCTCTTCGGCTTCACTGAATCAGTTGACCACGTTCGCGTTAGCAGGACACTTCTTGTCACCGACAGCACGGCACAAACACCTCCCGTAGCAAACTCTGAACGCAACCCACGGCACGCATTTATGCAACGCTTCTCTCCCAGCTAACAGGAGAACTGTCAGGATTTTGCAATCCTGCCTCGATCGCCACTAAATAGTGGCCTATTTTTAGCAGAATGGCGATCGTAAGCCGTACAAAGCCAAGGCAAACGTACACAGCCGGCCCAAGCCCAC
>NW_027159628.1:0-12402 GCF_002600585.1 Cystoisospora suis
CAGAGGGAGAAGAAGAAGACGGAGAAGTTCTGGCGAGGGTTGGCCAAGCGAACATCGTATAGATGTGAACTGAGAGAGACAGAAGGAATAGACTTTACGGGGATGAAGTAGGCGAGTCACTAGGAGAAAGACATCTCTAGCTTTCTGTTCCCTCAAGAAAAATGTCTCTTTTTTATCTGGAGAAATTCGGAAATGGGCTTTAACGAAAGGCCCTCGATCCGTGTCTATCTGGCTAGCCTACAGATTCAAGGCTGGGTGGTGTGACAGATAGGTAGATACACTGGCTGGTCGATAGATAGATAGTTAGGCTGATTCGTTAGTAGATAGGTAGATAGGTTCACACATAGGTAGGTAAATAGATAAAGAAAGACAGACGAGCTGGTGCGCTTTTTTCTCCGACGAAGAAAGGAAGGTATAGTAGAGCAGAGGGAAACGAGCGAAAGCGTCTTCTTACTTCATGACGAGGCTAGAAAGATACATGATAAGGAGGGGCCTGAACTCCTATTCTTTGTCGTTTCTTTTTGTATCGACGCAGTTTTGATCCCGAGATAGATAGCTAGAACTCTGACTAGCCGTGTCCAAACATCGATTCTGATGGATGCTGAGTGTCGATGCTCCTCTATTCTTTTTCTCTCTTGCCTTCGCCGACTGCGCAAGAGAGATCGCTAGACACAAAGACGGCGTATGATACGAAGATGTATGCATGGGAGAAAGAGTTAAAGTAGATACCAACTTTTTCACAAAGAAGTCTAAGGAAGAAGTCTAGCTATCTCTTACTCAACGCGACAGGAGATTTCACTCGATGTACACTCGATGAATTTCAGGAAGAAAAGTCTGGATAATTGTGGAGGCGACAAAACAACAAGAGGAGCAACGGCTATAGAAGGTGGTATCCCATCTCTCTCTTTCTCTCTCTCTCAATGTCTCCCAGTTTTCGTACTCTGTAGGAATGATCTTTCTCTTATCCTCGATCAAGGATCGTTGTAGATTTGATACTCTTATACAAATACACCAGGACCTCATGCTTGGAGCTTCCGGTTCAACAGACCTAAGGTTTCATCTTGTTAAACCCTTACTACTACTACTACTGTATAGAGAGTATAGAGGTCATAGAATGATCTGCAGGCTTATACCTAGTAGTTATGTAGTTCTATATGTATATAGAGGTAGACGCATGTGGTGAGATACACATACATTTCTGGAATTCTTTGTGGAGTTGGAAGGAACATACCAGTTGATCCTATACTTCTGAAAAGAAGAAGAGTCAGTCGTCTTGTAGCAGGAGGTGCTTTCATGGCGTCTGTTTCTCTTTGCTGAGTATTGGCAGGAGATGTAGAGAAGGAAAAGAAGATACTGCAAATCGATACGCAACTTTTATGAAGAATGAGGATAGAACTTTATACATAAAGAGAGAGAACGAGATACGTTTCTTCGTTTATGGCTGAAACATACAACAAATAGAACGGGTGATGCTTGTTTGGCGAGGTGTATATACAGCCACGACGAGGAGTCTCGCGAAAGCTTGAGTAGGGTGAAGAAGCAGAGAAACCAACATGTCTTAATACGATTGAGAGTATGAAAAAGCCAGATAAATCTCCCGTAACAGAAAAGACGTTTCTTACGGAACGGTATGAAGAAGTGAGAGAGTGCAAAAGATAGAAAGAAATATGAGGAATTTCGTGTGGGTCCTGGTATGCAAGGGTTTCTTTCTCCTCGGTAGCACATCCGAAGTGTGTATATGAAGATATATGTACCTATCTCAGGTGTATATACACCTCCGCCCTGCCTACGCTACTCATCATCGAGAAGAATCTGTGACAGTTGAGACACCGTGCGTATCTTTCTTTAACACGAAAGCCACTGCTTTCCGGTATGTTGTCTATCAGATCCACTTGACAGGAGAAGAAGCGGAAACTTTCTTCTCTCTCTCTTTCTGTTCAGCCTGGAGATAGTACATCGGACACCTCAGATAGTAACGCATCTTCTCTTAGCTACGTCATCCAAACTCCGTTTCTTCGCTTCGCTTCTTTCTTATTCTGGCTCATGCGACAGGCATCACAATGAAGAAGTGTCTCCTTCTGTATAGATATGCTTACACATGAGTCCTGCATACACACGTATGCAGGCCTCTCTCTCTCCATATATGTATCGTGCCATATACACATATATGTATATGTGTACGTTCTTTGTTTCTGTCACTCCTAAGAGAGTAGGAAGAGAAAATGAATCAGACTGGACGTGTTTAGACATCGGAAGGGAGGTTTGAAGTGTGACTAAAAGTCTCATCTTCTTTCCTGTTGAGGAGGAAAAGATTTTCTCGCATTCTCTCCTTTTTTCTCCTCAATGCTTTGACTGGCATGATAGCCAAGGTGTACGTACACCCCAACCTCTTCTTTCTTTGTTTTCATTCGTTTTTACTTCATTCGGCTCCTCCTGCTCCTCCCTCCCGTACTCGAAGGAGGTGTACATACACCCCAGTGACAGTGAGGCGTGAAGAAGGAGAGAGAGAGATGCAGTCAAGCAATTCTCTTTCTTAGCTTCACTTCTTTGAAAAGAAGGAAGATGAACAGAGAAAGAGGAAGGAAACGAAGATGAAAAAGAGTCTTTCGAATCTAGAGAAATCGCCACTCCTTTCGCTTCTTCTCTTGTATCTACCTATGTATGCATACATATGCGTGAATATACATACATCTATATGAACATACATTATACATATATGTATGTATGTGTATACGTGCATATATGTCCATGTTTTGGACCCATCTCAGACCGAGAGATAAGAAACAGGGTAGGGGAGGAGAAGAAGAGAAATCTCCAATAGAAGAAAGAGGAAGAGAAAGAAAGAGAAAGTGACAGATCTCCATCTCTCTTTCGCTTCATATTCTGATCTTCATTGATAAGACGACGCTGAAGGAGGAAAGAAGTCTTTTTACTTCTTTCATTGACTGCTTTGAAAACATCGAAGAAACCCAAGAAGAGAAGAACGAAGAAGGAGAAGAAGAAAAGAAAGACAAACAACTTCATTCCTTGATGCATGCACTCGTTCATTCAGAAAGCCTTCGCTCTTCACGCCACTCCTCGTCTTGTCTTTCCTCCTTCTCACTCCCGAAAAGGAGAGAAAGAAAGAAAGAAAGAAAAGAGAGAAGAGAAGCGAAGCGAAACAGAGAGGAGAAGAGAAGGTGTTTAAGTCGAGACGAAAAGAAGGTGTGAAAAGACGACTCTCTCAGGAAAAAAGAAAGTTTCTTTCTCACTCTTTCTTTCTCACTCTTTCTTTCTTTCTTTAGGAAGGAAGCTTGTTGTGTTTTCTTTATGCATGTTCTCCTCCTTTGAACATGTGGTGTCTCTGCAGTTTCTTTCTTTTCTTCGGCGCCATCGAAAGAATCTTCCGATACACTCGCTCCTCTAAATTCACATCTCTAATGGGCTTCACCACATCATCTGCATAAGCCTAAAGACCAACACACAACAGAAAAAACAAAACAAAATTCATCTATCTCTAATCTATCTATCTATCTATCTCTAATGTATTTGTCTACATATCTATCTATCTATCTGTGCTTTATATGTGTTTAGTCTATCTCTCTGCGTTTGATCTACTCTTTCTTTTTTGCGTACCTTCATGAGCAATTTCCTCGCTACGAGTTCGTCGATGCCTCGGGCCATGAGAAAGAAGAGAGGCTCCACGTCGAGGTCTCTTATCATGGCTCCATGATTCGCCTAAGAGCAAAAAGACAAACAAAGAGCCACTTGTGAAGAAAACACCCAAAGAAAAGAAAGAAAGTGTTCCAAGAGTTCTCAGAAAGGTGTACATACACCGCAGGGACGTCATCGTCTTCATCGCAAGCGATCCATCTGTCGTTCGTCTATCTGTCATCTCTCTTTAATCTCTCTGTAGCCTGTCTTCTGTCTATCGTCTCTCTACTGTTTTGATATTAGCCAAGATCTTATTCTAGCATACCTCCCCGGCGTCTCTACATAGATACATATCGGCAGGTATATGAGTATGACTCGAGAAGACATCTGTATATACATATGTATACATCTATATCTTTATATACATATCCTCTATGAGAAGAGATAGACTGCATGGGTAGGAGCAGTGGGAATAGTACTACTAGTAGTAGTAGTAGGGTGTCTACTACTACTACTACGACTACTACCTCTATTCTTGGTATATCTCTGCATCTGTAGCTAGCGTTTCTCATCTTCACCATCCATAAGGAGTAAAGAAAAGATAAAGATAGATCTCTACATGATGAAGTTCTCAAAGAAAGAGAGAGAGATAGATATACCCAAAGAAGAAGAGGAAAAGCAGCAGGAGGACAAGCTTTTCTTTAACAGAGCCATCCCCCACTTCACCTCCCTGCATGTACGAAACTACGAATGCACGTGCATATCGCTCCTGCGCTTGAAAACAATACAGCTACATACACATGTATATATAAATATAGACATGTCTAGCATACATGACGGCTATGTAGGTATATGTATATGTACATATATATCTATGTATATATCTATATATATCTATATATATATATATCTATATGATTTGTATGGGATGTTGTTTGTTGAGTATTTGCTTGGAGTCCCCCCCCCTGAGTGAGAGAGAGGGGTAGATAGACATTGGCACTCTTCAGGTTCTCTTTCTTTCTTTCTTTCTTTCTTTCTTTCTTTCTTTCTCGCTCTTTCTTTTTCGTTCTCCTCCTGCTTAGCATTTTACCTTGATAACGTCATCGGGGATGATCTCGAGTGTAGGTACAGCTATGCACTTGGAGCCTTCGTCAAGAAGAATGACCCGATTCAACGACTCCGCGGATGCGCCTATGCCGTCTCTCTCAATTCTTATTCTTCCACGCCAGACACTCCGAGCTTGGGAAGAGAAAGAAAGAAAAAGAGCAAGAGATCAGAAAGAAAAAAGAAGAAAGCAAGAGATCAGAGAGAAAGAAAGAAAGAAAAGCACATCGGTTAGCAGGATGGTACACAGACGTTCATGAACATACAGAGATCTTCATATGGATAGATCGGTGAATCGACAAAAATTGATAGATAGATAGATAGATAGACTAAAGATAGAGAGGTAGACTAAAGATAGAGAGAGAAGTAGACAGTAAAGAAAGGTAGATTGATTGACGAGGGATACATAGGTCTATGTTTAGAGGCCGATTGACTGAAGTGTAGACTAGGGATAGATAGACAGATACAGCGAAAATGTACATAGAGGTGTATATGGAGATCTTCTATGGTGACATGTGAGAAGAGATAGAAGCTTTATTCTCAGGGAGAGGAGGATTCATATGAAGAAAAAAGGGACAAGAAGCAGAAGAAGAAGAAACGAACGACAGCTAGGAAGAGAAAGAGAGGATGAAACAGAAGAAGAAGATGAATAGGGCATTGCCTATGTACTTGGATAGATATAGACATAGATACGTTTGCGCTAAGAATGATAAGAAGGATTCTTTCATGACTCCTTCTTCTTCTTCTTGTAGACAACGATCCTCGACTTCTTTTCTTTCCTCTTCTTCCTTTTCTTCTTCTTCTTTTGCGCGTTCTTCTCTCCGTCTTCTTTCTTCTCCAAGCGAGTGTGCTGTGTAGGTGCTTACCATTGTTGGCAATGAGAGACTTCATGACTTGAGTCGTTTCCGCATGGGGCTTTAGATGATGGAACATCTCATATTTACTGTGCTCTTGAATGCCGTGAAGAATCGACAGACCAAAGGAATGGTGCCTACTCGACTCCTCTCCCTCGATCTAAACCGTCAGAGTTCAGCACATACACCCCAACATGAAGAAGAAACGCATGCAGTCCATACATACTCGCCACATGGACAGAGAGAGGAGGAGGAGGAGGGAGGTATCAAAACAGACATGGCTTGTTTCTTCTTTGTCTGTGTCTTTGGCGCAAATGGAAAGAAAAAAGGACTTAGCAATCGTGATAGGTATTGCCACCCTTGACTCTTCTGTTATGCTGTAAGAGCGATATATATAGATATAGATTATGTAGAGAGATAGAGAGAGATAGACAGAGATGAAGATTCGAGAGAGAAGGGTGAGAGAGAGGGATTTCGGAAGTCGAGTAAGTGTGAATCGAACACGAGCAAACAAAGAAAGAAACACAAGGAATGGCCGTTGGAATGAAAAGAAAAAGAAGAAGAGTAGCAACACACAAGTAAAGGAAGAAGAAGAAGAGTGATAGAAGTCATGAGTGACAGAATGATAAAGACAAAGAGAACGAAGAGGTTAAGGAGAAGGCAAATGATAGAAGGGACTGACTGAGTGCATGCCATCCATAAATTGCTCTTCTTCTTCTTCGTTTGATCATTATCTATACTTTTTCATGGTCTCTATCATCCTGACTATCCCCCTCCTACTGCTACTACTTCTACTGCCTCTACTTCTAGCACCTCTACTAGCTCTACTCACGTGGATACGGCAGCAGCCATAGACCCAGGAGAAGGAGAAGGAGGAGGAGGAGGCTGTTTCAGAAGAAGAGAGACCTCCACCCTCCCTCATCCTCAAACCCCTGCTGATAAGAATCTAGCTCTACCCACTACTACTACTACGACTTCTCACCGTACTAGCAATAGTGAACAGAGTACTACTACTCATACTACTACTACTACTAGTACTCTTACTGCTACTACTAGTACTACTAGTACTGCTACGAGTTTTGATACTTATGGTGATGAGAAGACTAGCCCGCTGGTCTTAATAGAATGGCAATCCGCTATGACTCAGGAGAAAAGGAGAAAGACGCATGCAAAGAAAACTTCTAGCACACAAACAAATGCCACGAACCTAGAGCAGCTGCGAGAGATCTAGCTCGATCTCCATACATCCACATACACAGATGTACTCATGTATCTATACATAAGTATAGAAACATAGGAATCTATTAGTCATGGACCATCTTCATGAACGAAGAAATTCAAGAATGTCTTCAACTTCTTCTATTTCAGCTGGCTGTGTGTTATGCCTATTGCTACCTTACCGTCTTCCGTATTGATCAAACGCCGTTCCTGCTTTGTATAGCTACATGCAGGTATCTATATATACACAATAGATCTGCATGTATATACAGATATATTGGGTATGTGTATGCATACCTGGAGATTAACTCGAGAGGCTTGGGAGCCTAGATCGACATGACGAAGAACGTAAGTACTGTTAGGAGCCATCGCAACACTAAGATTCTCCATATGCCACGAATCATCCGACTGCTCCTACACATTCAAAAAGAAAAAGAAACAAAGACGGACGCGCATGCATGCACGCATGCATGCATGCAAGGACAAGTAGAAGAAGCAGAAGAAGAAAGGAAAGACATCCAGATAGAATGACGAAAGAAGAAGAAGAAGAAAGGTGTAGTCAAGAAGAAGAAGAAGAACAAGAGGGGTGAGAGAAGAGAAAGGAGAGGCGAAGAGAAAGAAAAAGAAGAAGAGGAAGTAACGAGAGAAGAGAGAAGGAGATCTGAACCAAGAGGATGAAGAAGGAGAGAGATAAGAAGACAGTTTCATCTTCTCCTGGGGTGTCCATTCGCTCTGATAAGCAAGAAGGAATGGAGAGACACGATCAATGGGAATATCACCCCGCTGGAGATTTTGAAGGAGACCGAAGGGAAGAACAAAAGAAAGAAAGAAAAAGAGAAAGAGAGAAAAAGAAAAAGAAGAAAGAAAGAGAGAAAGAAAGCCTTCAGGGTGTCGATCATGAGAGCAGCCACAATGTTCTTTCTTTCTTTGTTTCTTTCTCACTCTAAACCCCTCCTATTAGTCAGGTGAATACAGATATATATACGTCGATAGACAGATAGAGACAATAGAGCTGTACTGCATACAATCTGTATAGAGCTCTATAGGATAAGAAGCCGCAGTCATGATGAATAAGAAGAACAGAGACTCTGAGAGAAACACACAAGAAGAAGAATTGAAGTATAATTAAATACATACACTCTAAACATAAAGACTGAGGGAAGATCATATCTACACATACATACATATAGATGTATACAGATAGATGGGTGGATAGGTAACATATCTATATATATATCTATATATATATATATATGTATGAATATCTATCTATGTATACATATCTAGATACCTGAAGTTTCCTCTGCTATCTCTATCTCTCTCTCCCTCCTGTTTCTTTGACTTCCCTTCACTCAACATCTATCTTTCTCAGTTTTCTTTCTTTCTCTATAGAGAGCGATCGAGTGGAAAGATTGAGAGAAGCTTCTGAATGAAAGGCTACTACCTGATCATAAATATGATGGACCTCGGCACCCTTCTCAAGAACGATGCGTGTATTCGAATTCACAAATCCACCTCGGCCACGTCTTCGCATATAAGGCGGTCTCGAGAGCTCTTGCCTTTCTAGCGCTTTCTTAAGAAGATCTCGATCTTGGGGGTTCTGCAACAAGCTTTCAAGATGAACGAAAGTCTGATAGAAAGTACAATTCACATCTCTCCCGACATGAAGAACGACGCGAGGATTCGTAAAGGGATGCGCCGGAGGCTTAAGCATCTCTTCTTTCAAAGAAGAAAGAAAGACTACAGAAGGAGAAGAAGAGAGAGAAGAAGAAGGAGAAGAAGAAGGAGAAGAAGACATAGAGGAGGAAGAGCTGTCTTTGGGCATCTCCCCTTTCTCTTGTCCTTTTTCTTCGTTTTCTCTTGCCTCTTTTATGTTGGATTTCTCTTCTTCTTCTTCTTTCTGTTTGAGAGACCGGAGAACGTCCTTCTTTTCTTGTTCGTTCTTCCATTGAATTGCATGCAAAGCAGGAAGAAGATCAACAATATCTGACGTCGCTATATGGATCACCTGCACTTTCATTGTCTTTCTCGGAATTCCTTGTTTCTTCTTATTCTTCTTCTTCTTCTCTCTCTTCTCTTCTTCCTCGTCTTCTTCATTAACTGTTTCAAGCAATGACTCCAGTGTAAATACACCTTCTTTCTCTTCATTCTTCTCTTTTATTTCAAAATCGCCTTCTAACGAACCGCTGAGCTCCTTCTTCTCCTGCCCAGACATCTCTCGGTCTTCTTCTTCTTGTTCTTCTTCTTCTCCTTCCTCTTCTTCTTCTCTCCTTCCTCTTCTTCTTCTTCTCTTCTTCGTCTCTTCATCTCCTCTCTCCCGCCCACTCTTCTCCATCTCACTATTTGCTTCTCTACTCTCTCCGACCCTCTCTCGCACCTTCTTCTCTTTCTCTTTCGTTAGCTTCTTCTTCTCCTTTTCTTCTTCCCCATCGTTCTTCTTCTTCTCCTCCCCCTCCTCGTCCCTCTCCTTTGCTTCTTCATCTTTCTCAGTATCCTTCCTCGAGTTCATCTGTGGATCTTCCTTATCTTCTTTTTCTTTCTTCTTTTTTCCTTTCTCTTCAGCAAGACCTCCTTTGCCTCCTAGAGAGAGCGCTTCGAGCATCATAGCTCCCTGGGCTTTCTTGTCTTCATTCACTTTCTCTTCTTTCTCTTCATCTGCACTATTCGGGTCATCTCCTATCACGATACAGGCCGCGTCGTGCATGCATGCAAGATTCAACGCTGAGAACTTCGCCATCCCAAAGTCAAGCTTTCTGTAGTCATAGATAGGGAAGTCGCTATCATACTTACGGCTTGTCTTGCCTATCTGAAGAAAAAGAAAGAAAGAAAGACGAGGAACCTAGATACCTCACTCCAAGAATACAAAAGGACAGAGATAAAGCTTCTCTCTCCATACCTATCTCTCTGCGCATTCATGTATAGGAGATGTCTATGTATGAATTTGAAAGTATGTATGAACAGGTATATATGGACGTGTGTGCAGAGATGGATACATAAATATTAGGCATAGATGGAGAGGTGTGTATCTGTGCATGTATGACTCTTGTACTCTTCTCCTTTCTTACAGCCTCTCCATTCTTCCATGTAGCAGATAGGCACGAAACAAATGCTCTATCCAAGACCAAGAAGAAGAAGAAGCAGAAGACGAATGACTCTAAACACTTCTTCTTTTTCTTCGTGTGGCCAGGAGAGTGCTTGTGTGCTGGCAGGAACCTGTTCGACCTCTTGTAGGTCATTCCACCACAGCATCCCGGTACCTCTGAGGTGTACATACACCGTAACTGTGTCTTCGCTCCCTGCCCCCCTCTCTTGCTAGGTATGTATATTTATGTCAAGACGCCTTGATACACACGCTTTCACGTGTGATGAACGAACTCCGTCACTTTTCTGTCGTTCTCTGTCTCATGTAGGGAGATGTACATATTCAGAGAGAACGACATGAAGAAAGCTCGCAGATACACGCTCTCTTCACGGAATTCACAAGCAGCATCAGGAAGAAGAGAAAGACGAAGAGAAAGAAGAAAAGAAAGAACAAGAGTAAGAAGGAGAGAAGGAAGAAGAAAAAGAAAGCAGAAGAAGGAAAAGAGACAGACAGTTAGTTTACCTGTCCTCTATGGAAGGGTTGTGTATTAGTTCTCCAATAGTTTGAATATTCCGGTATGAATTGAAGTTCTTTCGACATCGCATCTCGAACTTCCGGATGTCTTATGTTCATGAAACTACCCACATAAGCATCTTCTTCTTCTCCATTCATCTCTTGTTCTTCTTCTCCCCCTCCTCCGTCACCACCACCATGATGATGATGTGAAGAGTAGTCTTCTCCTCCTCCTCCGCATGAAGAAGAAGAGCAAGAAGAAGAAGAATGATAGGCGCTTTCTTCTTGTTCTTCTTCTTTCTCCTCCAGGGTAAACACTCCGTCTCTTTCTCCCTCTTGTTCCTCTCTCTGGACACCCTCCTGTCCTCCGGTGTATGTACACCCCGCGCTCTTGTCATCACGATGATCTGAAGATGAAAAATTACTTCGAGGCGGCATCGTTCCACCGCAATGTGAAGATTCTCCTCCTCCTCGTCCTCCACAGCATCCCCCTTCTCTTCCATCTCTTCCTTCACTGGAGACATCTGTCCTATCTCCCTTCGTCTTCGTCTTTTCTTCTTCCTTTCCGCTCTCTCTTCTTTTCTCTTCTGTCTTCTCTTCATCTTCATCGTCGAACATGCTACTTCCTCGTGCACCCCTCTCAACAAAGCCGGCGCCTTCGACCTCTTCTTCGGCTCCTTCGACACCTCCAAACTTCTCTAAGTTCACGCTTAACTTGGGATCTATAATGCCGTCTCTCATTACCACGACAGCGTCCATATCAGGAAGAATATAACTCCCCAGATCTGTCTTATAAGAAAAGAACAATTTCTCTCTTTCCTCTTCTCCTCCTTCTCTTTCGTTCATGTTGCCTTCTTTCTTGTCTTCGGAAGTAGAAGAGAAAGAAGGTGGAGACGAAGAAGAAGAGGAAGAATGAAGAAGAGATGAAGAACGGAGATCATAGGAAGTTGAATTGGCAAGATAAGAGAGAAGATTTCTATCTATAGGAAAAGAAATCTCATAGGTAGGAGAGCTGCTGCTGTCCCTGTTGACTTTATCATGCATATCTCCATGTGCACCTCCCGATAAGTTCTCCTTCGAAACGCTTGGCATACATTCCCTACTCTTCTCAGATACACAGTAGTCATCTTTCTTCTTCTCCTCCTCCTCCTCCTCTCGCTGATTCGATGATGCTGGAGAAGAGCGAGAAGAAGAAGAAGAGAGAGAAGAAGAGAGAGAAGAAGGGAGAGAAGAAGAAGGGAGAGAAGAAGAAGGAGAGAGAGAGGAAGAAGGTTTCGAGTGGAGATGGGCTTTAAGGCTGACACGATCATCAAGAGGAAGAAGATAGAAAGACTTAAGATTAAATTCATGACGGAAGGCCTCCAGGCGACTATGGGGCGTAGGGAGATCTAGGCAGGCATCCCAGCCTATAACGTTAAGAAGCTTGAAGGGATTGTACAGCCGATGATTCACATATAAGTAATGCAGAGGTAGAGGATACACCGGAGGCTTAAGAGGCTCTAAGAAAGAAAGAAAGAAAGAGAAAGAAAAAGATGAGATAGATACAGAAAAGATAAGAAAGAAAGAAAGGGAAAGAAAAGGAGAAAACAGACACAGAAGAGAGAAAGAGAATGAAGACTTGCGTATAAAGAGGGAGATCGAAAATGTTTCTTCTTTCTTTCTTTCTTTCCTACGATATCCAGATCAATCCACATCTATAGCAATAGAAGGAGACACCACTTGAGCAGAGAAAGATCTATTCTGAAACACTCTCTCTATCTCTCTCTCCGAAACAAAAGAAGAAGAGAGATGAAAGAGCCGGACAGAAAGGAAAGCGAAAGAAAGGAAGAAGTTCGAGTGAAACGATAAGCCACACAGAATAGAGAAGAACCTTCGCCACAGAAAAATCCAAACCGAAAGACAAAATTAGATAGATTAAAGATAGAAAGATAGATAGATAGATTAAAGATAGATAGATTAATTAAAGATAGATAGATTAATTAAAGATAGATAGATAGA
>NW_027159629.1:0-135 GCF_002600585.1 Cystoisospora suis
CAGGCAAGCGAGGGATGCGCGGCAAATGCACTCCGGACAGTGAAGAAAGGATTTTAAGCGAGGAGGAAGTGAGTGATTTTAGTGACGAAGTCCCAGTGCCAAGGAGGATGAGTCAGTCGCCCAACTACTACGTGG
>NW_027159629.1:586-894 GCF_002600585.1 Cystoisospora suis
TAACGGAGGAGGAGAAAATGGAACTCTTTAGCGATAACCTGAAGCCGCAAATAGCGGAAGCGGTGGAGGCGAAAAGCCCAAGCGATTTGGAAGACGCTATTAGGGAAGCGGTGCGTGCCGAAGGGAGGATAAATAGACGGGAAGCTACCAAAAGGGGTAATCGTGGGGGAACAGAACACTCAATTATGCGTACTTATAGGCCAGGAAGGGAGCGCACGCGAGATAATGGGGGCTGGTCGGCGCAGGAAGAGCGACGGCACTTCAGCTATGTGCCGCCTAGCTTGCGAAACCGACCGTGGAACGTGAGG
>NW_027159630.1:0-214 GCF_002600585.1 Cystoisospora suis
GGATTGGTTTACGGAGAGCGACCGGGTGACCGCTTCCGAGCGTTTGTCGCCCCTGACTCGACTCTCCCAACGATTCCTTTCCTCTTATTTTTTCTTCCCTACGCCTCTTTTCTCTAAAATTTTCCCCTGACGCTACTATTCCTTCCTCTTTGAACTCTTTCTTTGCTTGTTGTTCCTTCTCCGGGTCATTAGTGGCCCTTTTACTTTCCTCCAC
>NW_027159631.1:0-203 GCF_002600585.1 Cystoisospora suis
GCTTGTTGTTCCTTCTCCGGGTCGTTAGTGGCCCTTTTACTTTCCTCCACGCTCGTTTCGGCCTTCCCCGAACCATCTTCCGATCCTTCTAAAGGATCAATTTGTTCCCAAATCTCTCTCTGATCCCTTCTTATTGTTTTCTTCAGTGATTCCACTCCTGAACTTTCCCTCCTGAAGACGACAGACGTCTTCGACGACCTTTC
>NW_027159632.1:0-540 GCF_002600585.1 Cystoisospora suis
AAAAACCACGAACAAACAACAGGAGAAGGGGGAGGGAGGGAGGGGCGGCGCGAGCTCAAGTAGAAGACACAACAAACAGCTCACTTTTCACTTAGCCCCACTAGTCGTTTTCGCGCTCTGGTAATATTCTAGGTCGCCGTAAAGACTTTCTCCTCAGCTCTGTCCACCGTGGTCTTCTTGTCCTGCTGCTGAGTTGCAAACAAGAGCAGCAGTAGGGACGATCCCCGAGTTGCAAGTAAATATGACATTGCAGCGATGTCCGCCCTCTGTGGAGATGTCTGACGTTGTAGTGGAAGAGGAAAGACAAGGAGACAGAAGTTCTCCTGTGCGCAACAAGTCCGCGTGCGGGTTTCTGTTGTCTGCTGGTGACTACCGCCTGGCGAAGGGGCGGAACCAAAGAAAGTTCATATTTTTCTGAAGACAATACGATCATGGGGGAAAAGTCTCACTACGCTTCCTTATTCCGTTGGAGAGAAACTCATACACTGGGCGTCGCTCGCAGAGTGGCCACTGCCCACGTAGTCTCGGGGAAAAGAACTT
>NW_027159632.1:734-3054 GCF_002600585.1 Cystoisospora suis
AGAAATGCGCTTTCTTCCTTCCTGTTTCACTCTTACCCCAGGCGCACAACGCACACATTCACGTGAACTCATTCTTCTCCTACAGTGCTCCTAAGGCCGTGAGTCCTCAGTTAGCTTAGAACCGGCTGAGTTGTTCGTGCTTTTCATACGACACTCCGGTGCCCGACAATCAGAAGACGACGGGCGTACTCTTCTGGAGCGTCTGAACCCCTCCGCCGTTCCCCGGTGTCAGTGATTTTGCCTGAAAAAGTCTGAGTAAGAGGAACTATAATCTCCAACTGCGGAGTGTGGTACGACAGTCTGGGTACCTCCCGGGTCGGCACCGAAAACAGTTGAGTCCTTTTCCCAAGTCCGTCCTTTCCTCAAAATTTAGCCACGCGGGGGGAGCGAATGCGTACATCCACGGTCCCGAAGACATCTCTAGGATTCCTAGCGCTCTCAGACATGTCAAGTTTGTTCTGACTTCTCGGTCACGTCATACCCAGCCGCACCACACCCTCCGATAAGGCCCTCTGAGGAAGGTAAGGACACTGTGTCTTTCGCTGCCTTGTTGGCCAAACCCGTTTTGCGCCCCTTGACTCGAAAGCAAGACTGCCTGCCGGTGTTCCGCATCTACAGGCTCAAAACACCCTGCCTCTTTTCCTCCTGTCACCCTAGCAGCAGTGTATTTGCTTCTACACTATACATATTCATGGTCTCGAAACTGCCCGAGAAGACCCACCAATGATCGGCAGCGCTTTTTCGTGATCCATCACTGATCTCTGCAGAGATATCAAGACTGAGAAAGAGTTCTTCAAAATCGATTCTAGACGTCAATTGAAAGACATTCACATATTTATAAAGAAAGAGACACGGGAAATATAGAGATGAGGAGTCCGGTGAATGGTTGCGCTCGCCTATACCCAGCTTATGTGGTGGTCATAGGCTTCTTTATTCCGAGCAGTCATTGTATGTGCCTGGCAAAAATGGCTTTTCTTCTTTTCCTCTTCCTTCTTCTCTAACAGGGAGGAAATCGACCTATCTTCTGTTTCTTCTTGTGCCGTCTCTCTCTCTCTAGATGTCCTTATGAATACACTATTCTCTCTCTATTTCTCTCTCTTCATTTGCCTATCCCTTTATCTTTTCTCCTTCGTCTCTCTCTCTTCCGACATAACTCCCTGTTTGTCTTTTCACTGACAGTCAGTCACTTTCTCATCCTCCATCAGTCCCCTTCCTACTTCAAAGTTTCTTAGACGGACTACTGTTTATCATGCAGCTGAGGTATGCCCTTCTCTTTTTTGTATCATCCAAAAGATGGAGAGAAAATGTGTGACAGATTGTATTCCCTCTTGATATTCCGATCTCTCTCTCTTTCTTCTGCGTGTCTTCGGACCGTTCTCTTGCTGTTCTCTCAAACAGAAACAAAGGCAATCGTGACGGGTCTTCACTCTTTCCTCCTAAAGACTACGGTCCCCCTATGATGTAGACTCAGTCTCCGTATCTACCGCCAGAGCTTCGAAATGAATGATGACGGGACACTCTAAGATACAACAACTTGATAGTACAGCAGCAAGATGCTCTTTACTAAATCTCCTTTTTTTTTCAAAAGAAAGTAGACAGTCAGCCAGTAGTTAAAGAAAGACGTGAACTCACGATATTCATCACCATACAGAGCCGACGGGGAAGAAAAACAACAGGAACGCCATGAAGTTGATCGAGATTGCTCGAAAACGAGAGAAGGAATTGACGGGTACCTCTATTCCTTCAGGGCACACTATCACCACCATGCTAAGAGAAGGGATGACACCTTGGGACCTCCTAAGATATCATCTTCCGTCATCTCTCTCTCTTCTTTCCTCGATTGCCATTGTGATTAAGAGAAAAACCGAATGTATCGACAGTGTGTTTCTCCTCTTTTTCTTCTATCAGTCTCTCCCCCGAGCGAAAACTCCATCCATCCTCACCCCAGCACCCTCCGCTATTCTTCGTACTGCGACTATTCCTAGCGCTGCAACTCCTGCGACTCCTATTATATGACTATGAAGCCTCCTATCACTACTATTAGGAAAGGTCTACTTCAACTCTTTCTACTCTTATGAAGATGGTTTCTACTGGCTTCTTGCTATTATCACTCTTAGCACTACTACTACTACTCCTGCGCACGACCCGTAGTAGTAGTAGAAACCTAGAGCCTATCTCGAGAAGAAAACTGCTCCTTGCCCCGTTGCTAACGCCATTACTCCTACGACGACTGCTCCTCCTGGAGAACACTGTCTATTCCTATTACTATGCCTATCTATTCCTATTGCTATGTCTACCTATTCCTATTACTATGTCTATC
>NW_027159632.1:3204-5273 GCF_002600585.1 Cystoisospora suis
CCATTACTATGTCTATCTATTCCATTACTATGACTATCTATTCCTATTGCTATGTCTATCTATTCCTATTACTATGACTGTCTATTCCCATTACTATGCCTGTCTATTCCTATTGCTATGATCTTGGCGAGGCCTCTAACTCTTCCCACTCCTACTATTCCCTAGAGCTACTCCTCCTCCTACTACATCGTCTATGACGACGCCTCTTCCAACTATTATTATCGCTGCTAACTCCACTACCACTGCAACTACTACTACTACTACCACTGCACCTACTACTAGTACTACTACTTGCACTCGTTCTATTCCTTCTACTATAGCTATAGCTACTACTTAGACTAATACTACTACTACTAATGCTTCTACACTTTCACTATGACTCCGCCTGCTATATTTATGACTCCGACTATTAGCACGACCTTATGGCTTACTCCTGCTAGGCCTTCTCTTACTATTATTATTGATAATACCATCACTTACGAGAACTATCAAACCTAGTATTCTTACGGCTCCTTTTCCTAAGACAACTCCTACTATCTTCACTCCTCTTCTCCTTCGTCTACTGCTACTACGATAGCAGATGATATTCGTACCTTGACAAGAAGAAAAGACATTTGGATTTCTATCATTCCCCTTCTTCTTCTTCTTCTTCTTCTGCTTCTATTCCTGGAGGCCCCGTCCTAAGAGACGAACTCTTCTAAATCTCTTCGTCTAGACGAGAAAGGCAAGAGGAAGAAGAGACACTTCCTCTCCGTGTCTTTTTTTTGTCCCTAGACATGACTAGCTACGCCCTTTCAAAATCGAGTCTCCTGTTGGTATGTGTGTACTGACGCCAAAAGAAGAGGAACATGGTCATCCTTGTCATTCAACTGCACAAGTTCCATGCATCTAATCATATCAACTGTAACAAGACACCGAAAGGAAGCATAGCTAGCTAGCTAGCTAGCCCCCTACGAGTGCAGAGGCTATAACGAGGAGAAAACGTGAAAGCGATGTACAAGAAGAAGAGAAAGATACGAAGAGAAAAAAAATATGATCGTCCACGCAACGATAAGGAATCTTCTCTGTATTTCCAGAGAGAGATATGAATAGCTGCAATATCAATAGAACGCTTTCTATCGAGATGCAAGTATACGAACATAGATGTGAATAGAACCGATTCTTATATATATATATATATACAGAGAGGAAGAAGACATGTTGTTTGGCTGTGTATAGAAGACTTTGTCTGTTCAAGGAAAGCCATTGTAGCTTTTGATCCATCCATGCCTAAGAGCCTCGATGTCGACCTGTTGATCTTCGTGTACATTTCTGCTTTTCTTTCTCTTCGAAGACGACATAAGAGAAGAAGAAGATGGAGAGGGGTGTGTTAGACGAAAAAGTCGCTTTTTATTGAAGAGATGCTCCTCCTTTTCATAGGGTAGAAATCGAATCTCCGGTGTATATCCAAGCTGCAGCCGTCGAGCTATTTGGAAGCGAAAGCGAGGGGCAGCTAGATCGAGACGTCTCTGGGTGTCTACTGGATCGTGTGACGACGTTAGAGTATAATAGACATAACAAATAGACCTAAGAAAACAAGAAAAGCGAAGAAGCGGAGAAAAGAAAATAAGAAAGAAGGACAGAAAGAGAAAGAAGAAAAGCACATGGGAAAGATATAGAAAAGAAGCAACGAGGAATCAAAAAATGAAGAAGAATGTTGCTGAGTGTACATACACTTGGAGAAGAGAATCAAAAAGGAAGAGATACAAGAAGGCGATGAAATCGAGAAAGACAAAATTGCATATACACAATGAATGACAGTAAAGGATCAAGACGCATGTAGTTATACATGAAGAAAGAATAGACATCTCTTTATATAGGCGATATATGATAGATATATACATATATATATAGATATATATATATAGATATATAGTCTATGGTCTGTTCACCAAGTAAGAAAATCCTACAGGAAAGAGGAAGGAGATTATCCTGTTGTACGACTGAAGCGGAAGAAGAAAGCATCGATCTCTCTCGCTCTTTTCATCGCGGCTAGAATCTCTCTTCTTCTTTCTCTCTTTCTCTGTCTA
>NW_027159633.1:0-225 GCF_002600585.1 Cystoisospora suis
ATGAGAGGGAGAAGGCACAAGACCCCCTTCTTCACTCATCTCTCGCAGGGCTTGTAAGAGATGAGTGAAGAAGGGGGTCTTGTGCCTTCTCCCTCTCATCTCCAGGACAATTCTGGGGGCCCCGGAAATTCATTCGCATCCCCGTCGCTGGCGCCCCCCTCCCTTCACTCAGTCAGTCTCGTAACTTTCCCCCGAGGACTCCTGCAGCATCGTCCTTCTGTCTTT
>NW_027159633.1:745-1003 GCF_002600585.1 Cystoisospora suis
TCCTTCTTCTTCTCCTCCTCCCTCACTACTTCAACATACTCCTCTTCTTCTTCACATACATAAATATATCCATATGTACATCTCTCTATACATACATACATCTATATATATATACATCTATATATACAGGTATATATATATATAGATGTATGTATGTATATGTACATATATATGTATACATCTATGTAGATATATAGATATATATATGCACATCTATCTATCTATCTATGAAAAGAAAGAGAGAAAGAAAAAGAGAAA
>NW_027159634.1:0-252 GCF_002600585.1 Cystoisospora suis
TTGGAGGAAGCGGCTGTTGCCATGGGAAGGTGTGACACCTTCAACCAAACTTTCTCCCCGACTTGGAACTTCACGGGTCTCCTCCGTTGATTGCTGTTGAGGTAACCTGGCTTTATGTAACTCTATCCTGGCTCTTTGGAGGACGAGTTCGGCCTTTCTATGTCACCTCCCATGTCAGGCCACCATATACTTCTTTCAACGACGAGGCTGGTCTCTTCTCGCCCCAGGGGCCCTACCAAAGAGTGATCATGA
>NW_027159635.1:0-363 GCF_002600585.1 Cystoisospora suis
TCTCTTCTTATTAAATAGACTCCTCTAGGAGCCCTACTGACTTAATGTGTACGTCGCGTGGCGGCCCTGCTACTTGGCGTGGCCGCGCGGGTAAGTCGGGAAGTTCGCTTGTTGCGAATTTCCAGAAAAAGGTATCGCCACCCTAATGCGGGGTTCTAATAATTCCTAAAATCGTGAAAGGTGCTTAACGCACCTCGAATTATTGCTCTAAGTGGCCTGGCCGCTGAGATCGGCCAAATTCGTGCTCCACTATGCGCGAGTTGCGGGGTAGACGGCACCTGCGCCGGTCCGCCGCTCTTTCGGTGCAAAATATCGATTTTCCTAAATTTGCTCCTACGACTAAAATTCGGGTATCTCTAGATA
>NW_027159636.1:0-611 GCF_002600585.1 Cystoisospora suis
GGACCCGAAGAACCATTCCAGGCTAGAGGAGTAGGTATGAAGACGACTTTGGAGGGAATCCCTGCAAAACAAGGAGAAATGGAAGATTTGATGAAATCATTGATTGAAGAGCGAAGTTTGGCCTTATCCAAAGGCCCTAATGTGTTCAACGGAGATCAACCTGCCGCTTGGATAGCGCAAATGGATCTATTCTTGAATCGAAACCATGTACCGGAAGGAGGAAAGCTACGAATTGCTCTATCTTATCTTGATGAAAATATCACTAAGTGGTACACGATGGCGTTAGGCGAAGAGGAACGACCATATGATTGGAGGGAGTTGAAGATTATGCTACAGGAACAGTTCGGGTGCCATGATCTACAACGGGCAATTAAAAAATTAAGGAAGGTGAAGCAAGGAGGGTCAGTGAAGGACTACCTGCTTCGTTTTAACAATGCTGTAGCTGACTGCTTGTCAGAGTTTTCAACTCTGCCCCGTGTGATCAACAATCCTAGTTAAAGTGATCTAGCAGTATGAATGAGTATAGGAGGGAGTGACGTGAGTGTAGTAAGTCCCATTAAGGTCGTGACACTAGACAGCGCTGATAGGAAGGTACTGGTAAGGACAGTAGT
>NW_027159637.1:0-3352 GCF_002600585.1 Cystoisospora suis
CTTCTTCTCCCCCCCCTTCTTCCCCCCCCCCCCTGCCTGTATACTGTTTGATGATCTTCTGCTCAGAGAACTGTAGAGATTTCTTGATGGGCTGGACTATCGCCTCGTTGAGTCGCCGAACACCTTCTTGGACTTCTCTTAGTCCTTCCTTAAAGCCTTCTCTCATCACATCCTTCATCCCGATTCTCCCCCAGAGAGAGGCCGTCGCAACTCGCAAGAGAAGAGCCTTATTAGATGATAAGAGAGAAAAACTTAAGCTGACGGCGGAAGGAGGGAGAATGAACGTTCTGAAAGAGCCAAGATTGCATATAGGAGAAGGCAATCGGTGTCGGCATTCTTCGTGTAAAGTCCGGTTACACCAGAGACATCTTAAGCCATATAAGCCAAAGGTCGAACTGCATGCAAGCCCGCAACAGTGACAGGTTGCGTCCGATGAAAGATTCCCTTGAACGAAGATATGTGGGGTGAGATAAAGTGAGGAGGAAGAAGAAGTTGTTCTTCTTCCTCCTTCTGGATCATATGAATCCCAGTATTCGTCATTCTTTTCCTCATCATCTTCACCGTCTTCGTAGTTATGATGTCTTGCGTCTCTTGAAGAAATTCTTCTTCGACCCTTCCTTTCCCCCTTCGTTCTGAGAGAAGAAGATGAGAAGAGAAGAAGATCGCCGGGTTCTTCGCCATCTTGTGTCGATGCTGCGCTTGTTGTCACACCCACTGTTCTTCTTCTCCCCCCTCCCCCCCCGCAGGGAGTTTTACAGTCGAATCTTTCTGCATGTCTTAAGCACTTGGTATGTGTATATCTTTGACAAATACTGCATGACCAGCCCTTATTGCGATAGATAAGAAAACCTGAGATAAGCTGTCTGCAGACGTTGCAGTAGCGAGGAGAAGATGAAGAAGAGAAGGGTTCCCATTGATGAAGAAATTTGGGTATCCCCGCTGCGCCATGATGATACGGAGAGAAGGTCGTTAGAATTCCTGACTTGTTGTAATGGTGCACGCGATATCTCCAGAAGATCTGAGAGAGAATGAGAAGAAACACGAGGGTTGCAAAGATACTTAAGATCACTTGGAGAATAATACGTGAACTCGCTGTCGAAAAGGAAACAAGCCAGAAGGGTTGAAGAGGAAGAAGATCGTAGAAAGATATCAAAAGATGGTAAGCATGATGAAACAGAAAGGTCGTGTAGGCTTGACAGGTTGAGAGAAGAGAGAAAAACGTCTCCTTAACAAAGGTATAGAAGGATGTACATTCAGTATCTCCATCATACAGACAAAAGAGATCTTCATAATAATAATCCGAAGGAGGTAACGACGAAGGAGAAGAAGAAGATGAAGAAGGAGGAGAAGAAGGTAACGAAAGAGGTGAAAGGGGAGAGAAAGAGGAGGAAGAGGGAGGCGATGAAGGGTTATGAGGGTGGTGAGACGCGGCAGCAGATGCGATGGCGAGAAAGAAAGAAGAAGAAAAGAAAGAAGATGAATGAGAAGGAAAGAACAGATGAGGGGGAGGAGGAAGAAGAAGAGAAAGAACAACAAGAAGAATGAAAGAGAAAGACGAGAACGATGAAAACGAAGATGACAGCATTGTGAAAAATAAATAGGAAGAGAACGAAAACACCTAACCCTTAAACTCTTCTTCTTCTTGTCTCTATCTTCTTCTGCTGGGAAACGAGTACGAGATACATATCCTTTTCTTCTTTCTCCCTTGTTTTCTTCTTCCTTTCATTCGCCTTTCCCCCCTTCAAAGACCTGCGGCACATGTGTAACTCTACCTCTACTGAAGAACACACCTTCATTCAAAAAATAGGAAGATGGAGTAATGAAGACACATCCTGAAAGGAACGGAAAGACAAGACTCTTCACAGTAGCCATCATGATGAAACAACAAAATCATTACTTGTGAAGAAAAAAAAAGGAAGAAGAGAAACCTTCCATGCTGATAAAGAAAGAAAAAGGAGCATCTTAGGATCGCGAGGACGGAAAAGAGACCATAGCGTGTAATCTATGCTTGTTATACTACACAGACTTGTTCAAATTGTCTTCGTCAAGTGTACATACACCCCAGCATCATTCAGGGTGTACATACACCCCAGTATCATTCAAGTGTATATACACCCCAGCATCACCCAAGTGTACATACACCCTGGCATCATTCAAGTGTACAAACACCCTGACATTATTCAAGTGGATATACACCCCGGCATGAAACACGCTAAAGAATGATATCACTTCCCTCCTGACTGACGACACTCAAGAAGTCGAGAAGAGTTCCGTCTCCTCTTCTTCTGCTAATAAGGGGAAGTAGCGAAGAAGAGACAACACGTCCTTTCCTATAATAAGATGAGCGAACCTCCCTCTTTCTTTCCTTCTTCTGTATCACATCATCATAGCTCCTCAATCACTCTGTCAAACTCTTTCGTAACTTTTCACCCGAGTCTTCGTTTGACACATCGTAGTGAAAACGAGACTTATAGAGGCTTCCCTAAGGCTGAAGAATAAGAGGGACAAGAGATGAACGAACCAACGAAGGCGATGAAGGCGAGAACTGTATGTGTGTAGGGGTCCCTGCCCTCTAAAGAAGCCGGGGTATTTCATATGGAAAGAAACTATACTAAGAGTCGATCATGAAAAAGAATAAGAAGAGGGATTAATACTGTTTGCAGGTTGATACATGATAGGAAGAGAAGTATGACTACTGAGAGAGTGACAACAGTACGTAAGTGCTTTTTTGATCGCTACACGGATAGAGATCCAGCGAAGAGAAGAAGGTAGAGATTTCTTAGACTTCTTTCTTCTTCACCGTCGTCTCCTTCTCCTCTACCAAGAAGAGCGTTATCTTCATTCTCATCATCCTCGTGATCGTCACGTTCTGCGATGGATTTGAAAAGAAACAACGAAAGAAAGAAAGACAAGCAAAGAAGAGAGACAAGAGGAAGGATGAATAGAACGAAGAGAAACCGATACAACAAGGAGAGAATCTGTTTGGAGAAACGAAATGTGAAGATTTTCATCCTGGTATAAGAGTTGAGAATCAACTGTAAGTTTGGTGACGGAAAGAAGATGAAGAAGAAGAAGAGGAAGAAGGAAGCACGAACGGATGAAGAGAAGAAGAAAGTCTCCGAGAAAAGGAAAAAGAGAAAAAGAAGAATGAAGAGGAAGAAGAGNNAGGAAGAAGAAACGCCGCCGCTGCTGTGTAGAACGAGGTGAAAACCGTCCCCCATGGTGAACGGAGAGATTGAAGAGACACAGCAAAAAGATGGAACTTCTGATCCTCTAAAAAGACAGCAAAGAAGCGTGCAGTTCCTCTAGCCCAAGTCGACGAGAGAGAAACGAAAAGAAGAAAAAAAGATGA
>NW_027159637.1:3835-4090 GCF_002600585.1 Cystoisospora suis
AGAGAGAGAGAGAGAGAGGCGTATGCGTTAGGACCCAAGAAGATTCTCTCTGAATCAGTCTTTGTTTCTTCTCTTAGTCTTCTACTCCTCCTACTTCAATTTCTGCGTACGAAAAGAAGAAAGCACAGAACCTCGTCATTTTCATATTAAAGTACATCTGAAACAACGTGGATGACAATTATGAACCTCATCTCGAAAAAGAGGCCTTCAGCTCTAACTACTGGAACTACTTCAAACAGCTACAAAGAGCTAAAA
>NW_027159638.1:0-318 GCF_002600585.1 Cystoisospora suis
AGGAAATCTGGAAGGAGGATAACAAAGCAAACAAAGGAAAGGGAAGATTCGGGAAGGATGTGCCATTCAGGATGGCGACAGCAGAAGAATGGGAAAGGAAACCCAAGAAAACCCCAACGAAGGAAGGAACAGCGAAGCCAGCGAAAGCGGGAAAAGAAGCAAGCGCAAGAACAGAGGAACCCACGGAAGAAGAGGACGTAGGGATATGCTCACCAGCGCAGCTGAGAAGAGGATTAAAGAGGGGAAGATGCAACTCCTAGGAGCGATCCGGATTGAGGCAGAAGAGGAGGAAAAGCCAACCGTTAGAGAAGGGAAATC
>NW_027159639.1:0-1857 GCF_002600585.1 Cystoisospora suis
TATATGCCTGTATATGCATAGACAGATAGATACAAATAGATACATTTAGAGACACACATACACATATACACGCATATACATACAGACATAGCATGTATATATGTAGTTACATGTAATGGCATGTAGGGACATCTAGACAAGCAGACATATACAGGAAATTACCGAGATAAAGATATTCTTCATAGCTGTATCTAACGGCGTTGACTACTATGGATATATATATATATATGTAGTATATAGGTTGATGTGTGTAGGGAGAGGTGGGCGGGATGTCTACTGCCTCTCTATTGCCAAAACGTCTCTTGGCTCGCAAAGACAGATTCCAGATAGATTAAAGAGGAATAGATTACCGATAGAGAGGCAGATAAAGTGACGAAAAATAGGCAGTAGACACGTGGGGAGACATGCATGTATATCTTTCTATGTATACATTCCTCCTACGTCTGTAGGTACCCCTCAAGTACCCACGACGCCCGATCGCCCTCCGTAGAAAACGACAGAAAGAAAGAAAGAAGTAAGAGTACCAAAGAAAAGAAAGAAAGAGAGGTTCGAATGAAGGAGAGAAGAAAGAGATAGGAAAGAGAGAGATAGAGAGAGTGGTGGATATGCTTACGGTAGCAGACATAGCAAGGAAGGGACAAGGGAGCATTTGTATGAGCCTTTCCCACTTCGATCCTCCCGCCTCTTCTTCGCTAATGCAGTGGATTTCGTCTAGAATTACATACTTCAAATTCGACGTCCACTCTTTCACACCTCCAGACATAAGGAGCATCTCCAAGATAGACGGGATAGTAATTAACACCTACAGCACCAAAATAAAGACAAAGAGACAGAGACAGAGAGACAGAAAGAAAGAAAGAAAGAGACGCAGAGAGAAGAGATGAGTCGACAACGAGGAAAGAAAGAACAAGAAGATAGAGAAAGAGAGAGAGAATTCAGAAGGAAGAAAAGATGATTGAAGAGAAAATGAAGAGAAAGCGACAAAGAGTCAAATAGGCCAATACATACACACATATAGATCTCTATACATACAGAGAGAGAGAGAGATAGATAGATAGATATATGAAGCAGAGAGAGATGAGCGAGAGAAGAAAGGTAGAGGTGCCCTGCATCGAAAAATTGCCCTCCTTCTCCCTCCCGAAAGCAAGAGGTACGAATCGAGAGTTGTTCGTACCTATCTACCTGCATGCTTGTCTCTTTTACTTTCTTCTTCTATATAAATCTTCGTGGTGTATAGGACTGCTAGCCATTCTCCATCTATAGAGAAAAAGGCTAAGCGAAGAAGAGAGAGAAGTGAGACACAACAAATCCACGCACGGCACGTCTCTACCTTCATCTGCCTACTGCGGTAGATATAAAAGAAAAGCCCCACAGAAGAGAGGCAAGAAAGAACGAAAGAAAGAAAGAAAAGAAAAGAAAAGAAAAGAAAGACTAAAGAACAAGGCAGACATAAATGTGTCTTTCTTTCTTTCTTTCTTCTTTTCTACTAGTGTCTTCTTATGCACAAGAGCGGGCAGATTGAAGCCGAAGTGTGGAAAAGGAGGCAAGAAAAAAGATGTGACAATTGAGAGAAGCAAAGAGAGCCAAGAATTAGATAAAGAAGAGAAGAAAGAGAGACAGCTCCCCCAGAGAGGAATATTCAGGATGGATGGAGCCGCGAGGATGGAGGGAGAGAGGTCTCTTTCTGTCTCTAAATATATATCTCTCCTCTCTTGCTCTTGCAGTTGGTCTTGTTGATATCGAGCGAGCCAAGGCCTACCTGGGCATCGAGAGGTTTATCCGTGCATCGTTCCCAGAGGTATTCTCCTGAAAGAACTTTCTTACACCCTGACGGATAGCCCTTACTCGAGAAACGAC
>NW_027159640.1:0-607 GCF_002600585.1 Cystoisospora suis
GTACTTCCATAGGTGGTAACTCTTCAAATACTTCTTCAAATTCATCTATGAGTTGCGCCGTGTCTTCATCTAACACTCTCCCCATCCTTTTAACCCTTTCACTTGGTCTTCCAATTCGGGCTAAGGCTTTGTTTTCCCCCATTATTTCTGCCCTGATTCCTGTTACTGGTTCCAATTCCATTGAATCGATGAACTCCACTTGGTTCCTCTTTATTTCTCTTCGAATTTTCTTTAACGATACTAATTCAATCTTGTTGATGGTCTCCTTCCTTCGTTTCCTAACCATCTTCGTCCCAGATTGGTCTTTAAGACATGCTCCTAAGGCCTCTTCTACTGCTGATGTTATATGGAAGGGTTGGTCTTCTCTTTCTTGGTCTTCCTCTTCTTCTTTCAACCCTCTATCCGCTTCGTCAAGACCTTCCCCTTTTGGATTTTCCCCCTGGTTGCTTCCCTTCGTACGTGCCTTAGCCTTTCTCTCTTTCCTCTGATCTTCCAGGCTGGAATCTGATTCATGGACTTCGAACTTCGTCCTCTCTCTCCCCTTTCGTAGCTTCTGTGTTTCCCAAACTTCATTCCTTCGACAGATCTTCCTCCTGTTCCATGTCAG
>NW_027159641.1:0-222 GCF_002600585.1 Cystoisospora suis
CCCCCACTCTTCTCGTTGAATTGAACCCCTGCGGAACGTCGCGGCCCCGCACGTAGCCCGATCTCTCGCACCAGCGCCGGCTTCGGCGACCTCGCGTCCGTACCGTCCACACTTCGACCCGCTGGGTAACCCGGAAATGCTGACGGTCCGGCCCCAAACCTCCCGTGCGGCCTTCCCGACTGGACGCTTCCGTAACTTTCCCCTAAATATCCACCATATCCC
>NW_027159642.1:0-250 GCF_002600585.1 Cystoisospora suis
GCATGGCGCAAGAACCGGAGGTAGGCTCCGAAATGCATTCAAAGATGTTAAACGCCATGACTAGACCGAAATTGTTTGATGGCACGAGGCCATCATCGTGGATAAGTCATATGGAATATTACATGGATAGTGCGGGTGTGTTTGGGGAGGTCGCACGGCTGAGAGTTGCCGTGTCGTTCCTAGATTTTGAGAGGATGGACTGGTTTACCGTGGCATTGGGCGAGAGTCAACGCCCTCAGTCGTGGACCGA
>NW_027159642.1:818-1024 GCF_002600585.1 Cystoisospora suis
CCGCGACGTTCAGCAGGAGTGCAGTTTAACGTAAATAGTGGCGGAAATGCAGGGGAGAAACCTGCAGTGAAGTGCTTTGAGTGTGGCGAGGAGGGCCACATCCGAGTTAATTGCCCAAAGCGGGCGGGAAACTAATGGCTCTCGAGCGACCGAGGGATCGGTCGAGAGCGAAGTGCTTCCCTCAGCAGATAAAGGAAGAATTAGTA
>NW_027159643.1:0-210 GCF_002600585.1 Cystoisospora suis
AACTCTGTTTTTGCTGCCTTGCATATATTGCACATTGAAGTCATAATCGAACCAACGACATACGTGTGCATTATCTTCAGAAAATTTGGTGCGCTTTAAGAAAATGAGAGACTGTGTCAGAGCTGTGCTGTGCCCCGTAACCGTATTAAGTATTTAGATTAGTCTAGAGGACTATAAGAGCGATTGGACCTTGCCCGATTAGGGAACCAA
>NW_027159643.1:236-2529 GCF_002600585.1 Cystoisospora suis
CAGTGATGAGGTTCATACCCCCAGCAAGTCTTGTCTCACCCGTCCATCAGATTAAGTAGGTTCGCGGGAGGCAATAGTGATTAAGAGGGAACCGGATAATTATTCATTCATCCAAACAAGTTAGAAGAGGGAAGCCCCGTGAAGGCCAAGGTGACGACTTCGTACTATGTTTGGGTTGTGTCCCTTGAGGGAGATTAGTAATGTATTAACTACCCGGGGACAACTTGGCTTCACGAAACCAGTGTCTGTCTAGTTTTCAACTGGTTCAGGACAGGGGGGTCTATTTTTTCCTTTTATCACGGAGAGACAGGTGGAATAAAATGAAAAAGAACAAGGGAAAGAAGAGAAGATCTAAGGTTCATGGGGAACGAGGGTCTTGAGGAAGCCCGGTTTATCATTCTCTCTTGATTTGGTCCAAGGAAGATAAGATCGGTTGATCCGTTATAGTGTGTTACGGAGATTAAAGCTAGTCGATTTTCTTCATGGAAACGAGGATCGCTTGCGTGTAAAGGAGTAAGACCCTTTACACGGTGTGAAGGAAAAAAGGTGATTCCTTTTCTTCTTTTTATGGGAGTTTAGCTGTCAGGATTTTGCAGTCCTGCCTCGATCGCCATGAAATAGTGGCGTATTCTTACCAAAGTGGCGATCGCGAGCGGTACGAAGTCAAGGCAAACGTCCACGACCGGCCGAAATCCAAGCTACGTAACAATGCAGCGAAAGAGGAAAAAGCCTTTGTCAGGATCTTGCAATCCTGCCTCGATTGCCACGAAACAGTGGCCTATTTTCACCCAAGTGGCGATCGTGAACCGCACGAAGTCAAGGCAACGCCCACGTCCAGCCGAGCTCCAGCTCACGTAACGACGGAGCAGAGGAAGAAGGAAACCCCGCGGACCAGCGATAATAGCAAGCAATTATAGGCACCAAGAGCTCCCTAGCGCGAAAGTAGCAAGGCCGGAGGACCAGGCCTAAGAGCAGAAGACCGACGCACATCGAGCGCGGAAGCTGAGGATACAACACGTAGAACGGATGAAGCCCCCAAGGCCAGGAACGGCCAGAGCACGCACGTAGCGACCTGACCATCGCGAGACAGGCTCAGCAGGGGCATACCGGGAGAATTACAGCCCCGGAGAAGGCAAACTCGCTTTGCACGAACCTTGAGCATCTCCAGCAGATCGCCAACGCACCGCCTACACCGTCGCCGTAGAGGAACATAGCACGGCACAAGCAGGACAAGGAGATTGACGTCTTCTAGAAAAAGCTGAACGCAAGAAGGTATTCACCGGAACCCGCCGGGAGCGTTTTCGGGGGAGAGAAACCTGTTTAGCGTAGGGGAGATGCACGACCTCGTTTCCGTGATCTAGAGCAGGGATCGGAAATTGCACGGCGGTCTCGCGCGGCACCTAGGCCCCGCGCCGCCTTGAAATTAGCATAATCAGATAGAGGGGAAGAAGAGGTATCTAGAGATACCTAAACGATAGCCGTACGCGCGAATTTAGGAAAACCGATATTTCGCAGCAAAATAGCAGAGCCGGAGCAAGCGCTGTCTACCCCGCAACTCACGCGTAGCGAAACGCAATTTTGGCCGATCTCAGTGGCCAGGGCACTTCCGAAGCTAATGTGAAGTGCGGTAGGCATCATGTGCGATTTCAGGAAATATTATAACCCCGCATTCAATCGGAAAAACGATTTTCCCGGGAAACGGCAAACACCGAATTTCCCGGGCCGCGCTACACCGCGCTAGGCAGCACGGCCACGGGACCACACGCTTAAGTAACAAAAAGGGCTCCTAAGGAATTCTAATAGCGTTAGCGTAGGCAGGCGAACCCAGGCAGAGTCTTCAAGCTCAGAAAGATTAAAACAAAAACAAGAAATGAGGAAAAGGCCAACTCGGGCCGGAAAGCAAGTCTAATAGTCGGGCAGCTAAACTGACCCACGGTCCGGGAGGGGGAAACCACGGTCCGCATATTCCAGAAAGGGCTCCCCTAGGAGCCTAATTAAGCCATAAGAACGCTAGAACAAGAAAATTAGCCAGGGAAAACACAGGAAGGCCTGGAAGGGTCAGAACTTTCCACGCGGGAAATTCTCCCGCTTCAGAAGCAGCATGCGAAAGGCGCCGCAAGGCAACGGGCGCCGAGCGCAAAAAACAGAAGGCAGCCCGGCAGGGCAAAACACAAGCTTTTCACGTAGATTAGGCATTAATAGAAAGCAAACGGCGGTAACCATTTAGCCCTAGCTAAGACGATGAGGAAGAAGAAACAGACACGAGAACGACACCGGGACCCCCGGCGAGCCA
>NW_027159643.1:2578-2820 GCF_002600585.1 Cystoisospora suis
CCGATCCCGGGCAAGGAACCGAGCAAACCGAAGGGGAAATGCACGGGTACGCACCCAGGAAACCCCACATCCTGCGTCCGACTCAGAAGCCGGATGAAATCCTCGCCGGCCGAAGCCAACGAGCGAGGGTAGGCGGTCCGCAACGCATAGTGTGAATAAGTTAGTCGGTGTTATGGTGCGAAAAACTCGTTCCCCGTGCAAGAACTGGGCAAAAGGGAATGGCTTCTAGTGAGCCTAACGTT
>NW_027159644.1:0-548 GCF_002600585.1 Cystoisospora suis
ACGGTAAGCATGAAAAGAATAGAGAAACACGCATGGCAACGACACCTCGGGCCCCGGGAAGCCGTAACGGCTCGCGGAGGCCAGCTCACTCGCCGGTGAATCGTGCCGGCAAAAACACGAATTCCACCCAATCCCGGGCAAGGAACCGTGCAAAACTAAGAGGAAATGCACGGGTACGCACCCAGGAGACCCCACGTCGTGCGTCCGACGCAAAAGCGAAATGAAACCCCCGCAGGCCGAAGCCGTCGAGCAAGGCCAGGCGGTCCGCAGCGCGTAGTGTGCATAAGTCAGTCGGTGTTATGGTGCGAAAAACTCGTTCCCCGTGCGAGAACCGGGTAACAGGGAACGAATTCTAGTGAAGCCTAACGTTTTGGCTCCTGCCGAGCCGAAAACAACTAGTAGACACGGTGCAACGGCCTCAGGCCGCACCGGAGGGCTGCAGCACCACCAGCCGGGACCCGAGCTGTCCCCCGCGCGGCTGGCCCAGCCCCGCATACACGCCGATCGCACGCCTCCGAGCGGAGAGAGGTGAGAATGTGCGAGAATCG
>NW_027159645.1:0-243 GCF_002600585.1 Cystoisospora suis
AGAGGTTATACGTCTGCACGGGGTGCCGAAAGCGATTTTAAGCGATCGGGACACACGATTCACGGGGGAATTGTGGCGTGCGTTGTGTGAAATGCTAAAAATAAAGCAAAGAATGTCGACTGCTTATCATCCGCAAACGGATGGGCAGTCCGAAAGGACAAATCAAACAATCGAACAAATGTTGCGGTGTACTTTGTTAGGAGATGATAAGGGATGGGGAAAGGTCTTGCCGTTGCTCGAGTT
>NW_027159646.1:0-245 GCF_002600585.1 Cystoisospora suis
ACGAAATCCCCGCGTGCCGAGGCCGTCGAGCGAGGCCAGGCGGTCCACGATTATGCTACTGTGTGATGTGTGTTACTAATTTATTTAATCAGTATGCTAAGTGTTTACTCTGAGAAAAATATGTGAAAATAATTTATTGAAAAATACAATGCTATTCTGAACGTGTTAAATTACTCTAAGTCGCTTGCTACGGTAGTTCGCGTCAGAGCGCGCAGTGCACTGACACCCCTACCGCCTTCGAAAGC
>NW_027159647.1:0-1415 GCF_002600585.1 Cystoisospora suis
TATATATATGTATGTATATATAGGCGTTGGTGTATTTCTATCGGTTGGTATCTTTTCTGCGTCAGAATGTTTACCTTTCCTCTTCTTCTTCTTCTTTTCGTTTCTTTGACTCTTTCAATTGAGGTCATCAGAGTGACTTTCCTAAAGAAAGCCGTAGTAATCTACTTCTTTTTCTTCTTCTTTTCTTCTTTACCCCCTCCTCTCTTTTGTCACTCTCTTCCTCTATCATTCTCCACCTTTTTGCTGTAGACATTCTTCACTCCTTTATCCGTCTGTCCTCCTGCCTCTCCTCCTTCCAAATGGCTACCTTCTGGGTTATTCTTTCTTTCTCCTCTGCTCTTGTCTGGTCTTTCTTTCTCTCAGGCGACGATTGATACCCTGAAAGAAGACAGTTCAACTTACGTCTGTCCGGTCTATCGAACGCAGCAGCGTGGAGCGACGTTCATATTTAATGCACAGCTGCGTACAAAGTATCCTTCAGCTAAATGGATTATGGGCGGGGTGGCTATGATTCTTGACATAGGCACTACTCTCTAAAATGTCCCTCTCTTCTTTCTTTTGCTATCTTTCTTATGAGAGAAAAGACAGCAGCAGAGTGCTTGTTCTCTCTCGATGTTCTTCTTTGCCTGAGTTGAAGAAGAAAGAAGATCATACAAGACACTCGTCACCTCCACGGAAAAGCAACAGAAGGAGAGGAAAGACTTTTTCTTTTAATGGCTCTTGCAGTTCTCTTGATCTTCTCTTTCTACTCGGAGGTTACAATAAGGCACTTCGAAAGAGACCCGTAGTGTGTCTTCCACTTCATGTGGACGGATAAGGCATCAGGCTACTTTCTCTTTCCTCTTTCCCTCTCTTTCTCCCTTTCTCTCTCCTCTTTCCCTCTCTTTCTCCCTCTTTCTCTTCTCTCTTTCACAGCTCGGCTAGCCCTCTTGTCTCCTCCAGAGTGTGGAAAGGTGCATGCAGACATATCTGTTTGGATATGTATCGTTTATGAGATCATCTACACCTCTCTTCTTAGAAGGAAGGAAGAAGACAGAAATGCTTCCTGTCTTGACGTAAAAAGGAAAAGAAAGAAGACAGCACATAGATGGGTGGCTAGATGTGCATACATCGAAAACGACGTCGATACTAATGGAGAAGCGGCTGCTCTTCTTTTTATTTTCAATGCATGCATCGAACTGCCGGCGATGGTTGAGAAGGGGCTGTGAGAAGTCTTCGTCAAAGGAAAACTGAAGAAGGGGGAATAATGAATGAAGATCCACTTTCTTTCTGTTGGTGGCTCTATTATGGAGACTAGTACACATCTATTCTATATAAATCGCATGGAAAGAGAAAGAGACCAAAGCTGTATGAGAACAGGGAAGAGAGATAGATGTATGAGGCATAGGAGGAAGAAGAAGAAGAAGATCTTCTTC
>NW_027159648.1:0-219 GCF_002600585.1 Cystoisospora suis
AGAAGGAGAGGAAGAAAGAGAAGCGCAAACTCCTCTTGTTGACCGATGTGTAGCGGGAGACATCTTCTCCCCTTCTTCTTCCTCCTCGTCCCTCTGAAGCTTCTCGCTGTCTCCCGTTCTTTGTCGAGGGTGGACGTGGGGTGTCCTGTCTCCTTGAGGCATAGGTAGTTCTAACGGATGAGGTTTCTCTCCTCCTTCCGCTTCTTCTCTGTCGCTGTG
>NW_027159648.1:780-901 GCF_002600585.1 Cystoisospora suis
TTCTTCTTGTTCCGGCCCTTCCTTTTCATTGTGAAAGCTCCATCTGGATGATCTCTCCTTCTCATCGATAAAATATGAAGGGTGGGGTGGTTGACTATAGACAGAGTCTTGGTGAGGTGTA
>NW_027159649.1:0-2155 GCF_002600585.1 Cystoisospora suis
AGATACAGAGAGAGAGAAAGAAAGATATAGAGGATGCAGTTGAATGACTTGAATGAAGGAAAGAACAAAGACAGAATGGAGCGACAACTTCATGAAAATGAAAAATCGACACTTCTCCGTCTATACGGCGATCTCACAAACTAACTCTTTCCTTCCTAATTTAAAGTGTAACGGTCCACATATATACATGTATACATACAGATACCAATAGATACATACATGAATACAGGCACTACTATATATATACACAGATATACAGATATCAATAGAAATACATAGAGGCAGATCTCCCTCTCTCTCTCTCTATGGAGTGTAAATATAGTAGCCAGGAACACAAAAAGCTGTGAAGAAAGGAAGTATTCGTCTTAAGTCAAAGAAGCCTTTGTGTGGACGAGATAAGCCTCCCTCTAGCGCGAGATATGCAATGAAAAGCAAACTTATACGCTTCGAAAACAAGAAAAGAAAGATAAGAAAAAGAAGAAGAGAAAGACAATACAAATACCCCCTATGCTGAATCCCAAGAAAGATAAATAGAAGAGAACGTCTATCACGGCATCCACTGCAGAGTCTTATCAGTGAAGAGATCTTTCTCTCTCTCTCTCTGTCTTTCTCATATCTTTCTTCTTCTTTTTACCGCTTAGATCAAGTTCCGTGGGTTCAAGACCGGCAGAGAGCAATCCAGGCTTCTTCGTGTAGATCTTCAGATACACCGCTTCTCTCGGCTGTACCTACACATCACCACCCCCATCGAGCAGCATATGGTCATACATACATATACATACATACATACATATACATACATATACATACCTATACATACATACATATACATATACATACATACATAGTAATACATACATAGTCATACATACATAGTCATACATACATAGTCATACATACATAGTCATACATACATACATATACATACATACACACACACCTAGTATACATTGATATACACACAGACACGTAGAGATACGGAAAGATAGACATAGATAAATAGAAAGAGACACATACATACAGACAGACTTAGATAGAGAGATATCGATAGAGAAAACGAATCCTGAGACATAGAGATGAGTATATCTATATCTACCTTTACAGATATAGATATATATATGCATATATACGTGAAGAGAAGAAGCAGGTACCTATAGAACACACGAGACGTCCTTCTTCTTCTTCTTCAGCTTCATTTTGTCCTTTCTACCTAATACCTCTCACCTATCTCTAGTCTGTCTCTAAGACCTCTCCGGTCTATCTATCTATCTATCTATCCATCTACCTATCTTTAATCTATTTGTCTATCCTTCATTTATGTATCTATCGTTTATCAATCTATCTATCTGGGATCGATCTCTCTATCTCTCCGAATCGATGGATAGATAGATAGATGAATAGATAGGCAAGTCAACGAAGGAGAAAGGATAGATAGATAGATAGATGAATAGAGAGGCAAGTCAACGAAGGAGAAAGAAACAAGTAGGTGAAAGAGACGTGAACAAAAGACGATGGAGAAAGCAAGAGATGAGAGATAGATAGGTACCTGCTGTTGTGACACGACTATTTACTCCATCCCTCTTGACTATTAGCCCATACGAGGCAAAGATGAATATACCCAATTCTCTCTTTCAGGAGGGCTACGGCTATTACGCCATCCCTATCTGGACTCCCAGCCCTTCATGTGAGTTACGCTGCTGTACCGAAGAAGCAAGGAAGGTCTTCTATGGAAAGAAAAATACCACAGTGCTCTCTCTCCCTCTCTTTCTAGATGTAGAGATGGATCTATGGAGATGAATACTTCTTCTCTCTCTACTCATGCATTTACATATCTATACAGAGATGCTAGACATACACACCCCTATGTGAAAGATGGGGAGCGGAAAGAGATCTTACCTGTGTACGGGTAGGTATGAAGGGATAGATATGTATATGTATACATGTACGTAAAGGTATAGATATCTACGCAGGTGAAAGGATCTCTGTCGAGGTGGTTTGGATGTGTGTCTTGTGAAGTGTCACGGCCGATGTGAATTTGTCGCTTTCCAAGAGAGAAGCACACAAAGAAGAAGAAAGAAAGAGAAGAAGAGAGAGAGAAAGAGAGAAGAGTCCCCCCTTACAAGAATGACTAGTTCGTTGGATGAGATATTGGGCT
>NW_027159650.1:0-1356 GCF_002600585.1 Cystoisospora suis
GTTCCAGCACGTGAAAGTCCCTGAACGTCTGGTCTCCTACTTTATACTCGCGATGGTCGAGTATTCCTTCGATGAGGTATTCCTCGTCTCGATATGGCTGCTGTACTCGTTCGTGGCGTGCCAGGTGACTTGGCGCGTCGATTGCCGGGCGGAGTAGGGCCACATGAAAAACTGGGTGTATAAGCCAGGATGGAGGGAGTTCTAGTTCAGCTGCGTTGGGACCCACCATTCGCTTGATCACGAAGGGGCCGACGAACCTGGGTCTCAAAGCCTTAGAATATTGATCAAGAGGCAGGTTCGCTGCCTTTAGCCAAACACGCTGTCCCTGTTGGAAATGCACATCCCGTCGGTGCTGATCCGCGTATCGCTTCTGATACGCCTGAGCGTACTCCAGTTCTCGCTTTGCTTGCTGTAATTTCACGTGGGCTTGGAAAGGCAGTAGGCCTGCTGCAGCTGCGGTAGGGAGACCCAACTGTTGACAGATCGGCTTAGGCGGCAAGAATCCGTAGCTGAGTTCAAAGGGAGCAGCACGTACACTGGTATGAACCATTGAATTATACGCGAACTCGAGCATGGGAAGCACGTGTTCCCACTTTTCCTCGTTGCCTAAGAGAGCGCAGCGTAACATCTGTTCGATAGTTTGGTTAGTCCTCTCGGACTGACCGTCTGACTGCGGGTGATACGCGGTTGACATACACCGTTGTATACCTCGTTGTTCACACAAACATGCCCATACTTCGCTAGTGAAACGCGGGTCTCTGTCACTAACTACAGTCCGGGGGACACCATGCAATCTGATCACATCGCGTACCAAAATCCGGGCTATGTCGGCTGCAGTGGCTGCTTGCGATGTGGGGACAAAGTGTGCCATTTTTGTAAGTCTGCATACAACTGTGACTATGGCATCAAATTTTCCCGCGGTTAGCGGGAGTCCTACGATGAGACCTATTGCTATGTCTTCCCACAGAGTTGCCGGGATCGGTAGAGGTTGCAATAGTCTACCTGCGCTCAAATGTGAGTTCTTCCCGCGCGAACACGCCACGCAAGCACGCACAATATTTGTTACATCGTTATTCATTTTAGGCCACCAGAACAAGCTGCGAAGCGCCAGTTGGGTTTTGTCTATACCAGGGTGGCCTGATAAGATATGGTCGTGATATTGTTCTGGAAGTATTCTTCTGAATCTACCACGAGGCACACACACTTTCCATCCTGCCTTAGTCCGTACCCACAGATAACCGTTTCCCAGTGAGAATTCTCTCTGATTACAGAGTACATGCTTCGTTATGCACTGTCGACTTCTGAGCGCACGGTACGGTATCTGAAAATCTAGGCACTTATCGTACTCAGTTCGCC
>NW_027159650.1:1441-1707 GCF_002600585.1 Cystoisospora suis
TTGAAGTCTGCTAGTTTGTCCAGGCAGTACCCTAACCGCGAGGTAACCTGCTTCTGTTGCAGTATCCTGCTAAGGGTAGCATGATCTGTTTCTTTTACTACCGGTTTCGTTCCAATAATCGGGTTCCACTTCAAAAACGCATGAACGATTGCCAATAGTTCACTCTCGTATGCAGGCATGTACTTCTCCCTTGCACCCATTTTTCTGGACTCAAAAGCCACCGGCACCCCGTCTTGTTCCAAGACGGCACCGACAGCGTGTTTTGA
>NW_027159651.1:0-19495 GCF_002600585.1 Cystoisospora suis
TCTCCTTCACAAGACGGTGGAGTTCGAGTTGTCTCTCGATGCAAAGTTTCGTCAAGAGGAGAGGTCGATTCAAATGTTCTCAGCTATCGACGAGAGAAGCCATGCTTTCTCTCAACTCTCTCCTCCTCCTGTTTTGACGTCGATCCAGTATTATGACTCGATCTTTGGCTTGAACCAAGAGAAGCAACGAGCTCTCCCTGAAATACCCCCCTCTTCTTCTTCTACGTCAGGAGCGAAGTCTTTCAATCCTTTTTCTTCAGATGTAGAAGAGAGAAAGAATCCCTTCGATGAAAGAGGTGGAGAGAACCGTGGAGAGACTTCTCATTCATGTACATCTCGGAGTGGGGGAGTAGTAGGAACGACAGAAGAGAGGAAGACCAAGAAAGGTGTCGATCTTGAAAGAGAAAGAGACAACTCTTCTTCATCCTCTTCTCATCTTTCTTCTCATAGAGAACAGCATACATCTCTCTTACCGCCGAGAATCTTTTCGTCATCTCCTTCTTCTCATTTCTTTCTATCCCAGAAGCCGGTTCTTTTTCGTGGTATGCTATCAAGTGCATTTGATCCCTTTCTCTTTCGGTGGACGCAGCATGAAGAGAGTCAGCTCTACGAAGTCTTCTCTCAGGCCTTACTTCCCTCGACAGATAGGATTCTCATTCACGGCAGGCATCTAGACACCCTACGTCGCATTCTTCTTCTAGCGTCACGTAGAAAGAGCGATGACGAAAGAGACGACGAAGAANNCTTCTACTTCACGTATTTCTTTCAAACACTTTTTCACATGCAAACTCAGAAGCGACGAAGAAGTAGAGGAGGAGAAGAAGAAGAAACAAGTGAGGGACGAGATCAAGAAGAAGAGGAAGAAGATGAAGAAGAGGAGGAGGAAGAAGAAGAAGATGAAGAGAGTGATATCTGTATGTATACATCAGCAAGCGAAGTGTTAAGTGCATGCAAGAAAGTGTTTGATAAAGCAAAATCTGTGACTCGAGTTCAGGTCGTGAAGGAGGTCTCTCTTGTCTTTCTCCGTCTCTTTCTTAAATACGCTGAAGCTCTCCATCAAAACAGGTACGCACCCTCGCCTCTCCATCCACTCCACTCAGGGGAAAAAAAAACGATGACTCTGCAGTTCTTCCTCTCCATACTACTCACACCCTCCTATCTATCTTTAATCTATCTATCTTTAATCTATCTATCTATGTCTAGCTACCTGTATTTAATCTGGTATCTTTAGTCTGTCTTTCGGTTAGTCTGTCTATCTCTAATGTATCTTTAATCTCGCTCTATTCAATCTATCTATCTATCGATCGATCTACCATGTCTATCTTTCTATCTTTTCGTTCTTTTTCTCTGTGTGTCTCCGTCTGTATTCGTCGATGTATTTTCTGTCTTTGTCATCTATCTTCGTGTCTCACCCTATTTCATCTCTATCTTTTAATCTTTGTTTCTGTTTACGTCTTTCTTGTCAGCTATATCATCTCTCCATGCATCCCTTCTTAGCGACCCTTCTTTCTCCTTTTTGTTCTCCTCTTCAGTTTTCTTCATCTTCTTCTTTCTCATGATGATCGTCTTCATGCTTTCTCCCTTCTTCTTTTTTCTCTCTCACATTTTCATGTCTCTCTTACCATGATAAGATCTGCATGCGCTTCTTCTTCTTCTCTAACGCTCCTTCCTTCTCTCTCCATCACCTCTCTCTCTTCTTTCTCTTCTTTGTTTCTTTTAGACTTCCATCTTCAAAGCAATTCACACACCCTCCTTCATCTTCTGACGTGTCGATTCTTCTTCATTCTTCTTCGCCCTCCTCCTCTACACCTGATCCTTCTCCATTCTCTTCTTCATCTGCTTCTTCTTCATCTTTTGCCCCCATCTCATCATCGTCTTCTTCTTCTATGTTACTTCCAAGTTGCTCGACGTCTCTTTCCTGTTTAGCTTCTTCTTCCTCTTCCTTTCTCTCCGCTTGTGCATGCATAGGAACCAGCGTGTATGTAGAGAGATCTTTGCAGAAGCTTGAATCAAGTATATCGAAAGCCCTAAGAGAGGGTGACTATGGTATAGGAGAGCTAGAAGAAGAAGAAGAAGGCCTCGATGGAAGTCATTATCAACAAGGAGGAGCAAGACTGGGGGGACAAGGAGGTTCCTTTCCCGATGGCATGTCTCTCTATGGAGGTCGCTCATCTTCGTCGAGAACTGAACTGAATCATATCAAACTGGACGAAGCTCGCGGTGCGATGGATAGAAGGCCTCTCAGATACACAGACACATTCATACATGCATTGGAAAGAGAGAGAGATATATATATAGGTGTCACGTCTTCGTAGATTCATAGACACATTCCTATAGGTGTGTAGAGAGAAAGAGAGAGAGAGAGAGAGGTGTCAAGCACGTCGTCTTACATCCCATGTTAAGAGTCAGGTGTCTTTGTGTGTGTAGATCTTGTATCTCCCTTTCCCTGTATGTGGATATGTCTATGTGTATGTCTACAGCTATACATGTCTGCATATATCAAGTGGTTTCTCTCTCTCTGTGTTCGATAGTTATGTGTCGTCGTTATCCTAGAATTTCTCTCTTCCATCATTCAGTGACGTGAGTTGAAAGGAGGAGTTTCACTTGGAGTGAATGTCGTTCTTGTAGACGTTGTCGCGCAATTCTTCGGTTTTCTAGACTGCGATTTCCCGCTTCACGCGGGGGTGGAAGATGAAGGAGGGAAAAAGAAGAAGAAGAAGGTCTGCACGTGGATTGGCGGTGGTGGCAGTAGTAGAAGAAGGAGAAGGAGAGGTCGCCTTCTTCTTCTTCTGTTCGTTGCTCTTAGGCGTTACACAGTAGACTGTTAACACGGAAGAAGACGAGCAATCTGGTCTCTAGATGTCTGTATTTCCTAAAGGTAGATAGATAGGGGGTAGATGTGAACCTTCTTTCTGTTTGGTCTACTTGATCCATATGAATTATGCCTCTATCTATCTGTCTATCTGTGCTCCGTCGTTCATCTATCTTAAATCTATCTTCAATCCATTTACCTGTTTACGTGTGTCTGTCCGTGACGTATCTACCTTTCCATCTTTCTTTCCCTTATCGATCTTGAGTGTCTATGCATGTCGGTTCTTTTCGATTTCTTTCTTAATGTCTATGGAGATAGCTGCGGTGAGGCGGGTCTTCTGTCATTCCTTGTCTTCCTCGCATGACTCCTCTTCCTGCCGTCTCGTCTCTCTGTTTGCTGTTCATATGGCCGATATCTTTGCAGATAAACTCTGGGAGGTCCAGTCTCGAGGTATAGCTCTTCTCGTGGGTTCTTTCGAACGCATGATCGCCTCGTCGTTATCTCATCTCTATGAAGCGGCGCCTCTCTCTCAGACAAGAGGAGAAGGAAGAGAAGGGCGTCTAAGACATGACGCTCATTACGAGGAGGCATCACACAAGTCGACCGCCCGTAGAGGGCCAGCTGCGGTGTATGTACAGCGGTTAAGAAGAGGATTAATAGAGGGAATGTGCTTCGTCAGTTTCTTTCTTAATCACGCTCTCTTTCGATTTGTATGCGATAAACTCACACAGGTACGGATACACGGCGGGTATCATCCTCTTTCTCCTTCTTATTGCACTCAGTCATCACTCTTTATACGAGCCAACAAAAAAGAAAAAGTAGAGAATCCCAAAGAATAAATAGAAAGATTCAAGATCAAAGATAGATAAGTAGATTCAAGATAGATAGATAGACAGACTAAAGACAGATTGAAGATTAAACATAGATATAGATATAGGTAGATAGGTTCAGTATTTCGAGTACGGAGTGAGAAAGAATGTAGAGGCTTTTTCTTCTTTTGATGGTGTAGGTCTTTCTGATTGATGCAGAGATCTCTTCTCTATCTTCCGTCTATCTATCTGTTTTAACATCTCCGTATCTATCTGTCTATCTATGTATCTATCCACTTTTATTCCTCTATATATATCTGTATCCATCTACCTGTCTTTATCTATCTATCTATCTATCTTTGACCTTGAATCTATCTATCCTTTGGAATTCTCTCTTTTCTTCTGTCCTCTTACGCCCCCCTCCTCTTGTTCTTTGTCTTGTACGTCTTTCCAGGCTGTCGTGAGGAGAGTTCACGTAGTGCTCGAGACTGTTTTAACGAAGAAGAAGACCTCAACAAGTCACCCCCAATCGTCATCATCATCGTCGCCTTCCCTCTTAACTCTTCTTCTGCGTGATCTTGAAGACCTCCGTTGTCTCCTTCTCCACCTGCCCTCTGCGAGTGCGTACTGGGTGAACGAAGAGGTGCAAGAGCCCCAGCCGCACGACAGGCACAGGCGCGGCAAAGAAAGTAAAAGCTCAGTAAAAGGAGGAGGAGGTCATGATGGAGATCTAGGGGGGGGGGAGAGAAGAAGAAGAAAAGGACGTAGACAACTTCGGATGCCCGCTGGTGAGTGAAGAAAGAAAAAGAAAGAAAGGGAGAAGAAGAGATCGCAACATAGTAGTAGTAGTAGTGGTATGACTATGAGATGTGTTATGAGTAGTCTCATTCTCTTCTTCTTCTTATCGCCAGAGGTGTGAGAGCCATGAATAGTAGGGAGAGGAGGAAGAGGAGGAGTCGCAATGGTCGTCGTGAGTGTTCAGTAGAGGTGAAGCAATAGAAGGACAAGGAGAAAAGAAGAGGAAGAAGAAGGCATGTTAATGGTTTAGTGTTTGGATGGTCTTTTTATTCTTCTTCACTAGGAGCGGGTGTGTACGTCGTTTCGCTAGGTTGTTTCCCTTAGGTAGACGCGAGGTTGAAATTTCACTATTCATTATCTGTCTACTATCCTCTCTTCTTTTTCTTTCTTATCGGCCTCTCACCCCTTCATTCCCTCTGCCCTTTTCCTTCTCTTCTCTTTCCTGTTGATCGAATGAAGGAGTGAAGATCGCCATAGAGAGAACGCTTTTCTCTTTGGTACTTTTTCTAATCTATGGAGTAGTGGCTTGCGCATGCACAAACAGACCGAAGGAACATCACGCCGACACTTTGACTCGAGGGAGAGGTGGGGGATGGAGCGAATGATCTGACTCGCCTTAAGGTGGAAGAAGGAATAGATAGAAAAGTTCGACATGTAGGGTTCTTTCTCATGGCCGCCAAGTCCAGGATAAGAAACATGTTAGGATGGTCGAAGGTGACGTCGTGAGAGAGAGGGAAAAGTAGAGAGAGGAGAGGTTCTTCTTTACTCATTGGAGGAGGGGGGGGGGCCTGCTGCGCCTCTTCTTCTCAGGTGAATGGGGAGGTAGGAATGCTATTCACCGACTTCCTTTCTTCTTCATTTTTTCATCTGTCCTTCTACTTCTTTCTTTATTTTCCTCTCCTCGAGCACTTGACTTTCTATCTTGCCCTCTCCTCGTCTCTCTCTCTCTTTCCTGCCAATGAGAGTCTTCTGTATCTTTCGATGTGTTCTTTTTCTCCTCTATAGCTGTCTCTTTCTCCTCTTGTTCTTTTCAAACTCTTTCGCCCCTTTCTTCTTCTCTGCTGTGTGTGTCTTTCTCTGTAGGTTATGCCAAGTTTATCAACAGAGAGTTCGATCATCTAGAGGCTATGGTTCGAGAGCATGCGGGTGGGGGGGCTCTTGCCATCTCTTCTTCTTCTCAAGGAGGAAGAGGAACAGGAGAAAGAGAAGGACATGGGGGATGGAGTAGCAGCAACTCCACCACTAGTAGTAGTAGTAGTGGTGCTCTTCTTCCTTCTTCTCTCTCTTCAGGTGAGAGAAGAACACAAAGAAGAAGAAGAAGAATTCGAAGAAGAGACCTCTACTTACGTAGCTGTCATCTGGAGTGAATGCGTCAAGAGGAGGGGGAGATGCGATGTGTCTATGTGTATATGTTTGTATAGTTTCTCTTCGTGCTGTAATTCTCTTGATAAGACTTCGACCGAGATGTGCGATAGCACCCGAGTTATATCTCTTTGTATCTCGCCCTTTCTTCGTCTTCTTCTTATCTCCGGTCTGTCTCAATTTATCACGGTGCTAGAGAGTCGAGAGGTATAGATACATATGGAGAGAGATGTATGTCTATCACCTGCATCTATGCAGTCTATCTCATTCGGTGTATAATGACCTCTTGACTTGAAGCAGTTCTATTATAGGAGATATGTATGATTAGTGAGACCAGGAAAGCGGACTTCTCTTTTGTTCTTCTTTGGTTGAGCTCCTTCTATAGACCCCCCCTTACATGCCATTTCTCCTACACGAATCATCTACCTGTATCTATCTACTCTCTCAGGCCTGCGGCCACTATACTAGATACACAGTGATATCTTAGATCTAGAGAGAGAGAGAGAGAAAGAGATTTCAGCAGATCGATAGATAGATAGATAGGTAGATGTCCTCGCTCTCTTGTGTGAAAAGTTGAAGGGTTTCTTTCTGTACATGAGGCAGGGCTATAGAGTGCATATCTTATGCTTTGTCTTTCTCTTGTAGATCACTTCTTACCCTGCTGCTTTTCTTCCTTCTCTATCTTCCATGCCTTTACCTTTCTGTCCATATCTATCTATCTATCTTTATCTCTCGATTCCTTATTTCATCTATACACGTATCTTTACCAAACTCTCTATCTCTATCTTTCTATCTCTTGGTCTATGTATCTCTTCTTTGCCATGCGTGCCTTTCCTCGTCGAGTGTTGTTCTTCCTTCCTGAGATCTTCTCTCCTTCTTCATCTCCATCTCTTGTCTTCTTTCTTCTTTTTCCTTTTCCTTTTCCTTTCTTTTCTCTTCAAAGTCTCTTCTTCTTTCTTCGGCAGCAGTAAGAAGACTCCACACGCATCCCAGAAAAGCATCATGCAAACTTCTTCTCTTCTCTCTTCTTCTTCTCTTCCGGGGGGTGTGTCTGTCGCTTCGTCAACGGATACTAGATCAGGCCCTTCAAAGACTCCTTTCACTTCAACGAGGGGCGCGCCAAGCACTACGACGACTTCCACCTCCTCCTCCCTGCTGTTCTCTTCCTCCTCTACTTCTACTACTTCTATTACTACAGCATCGACATCGAGAGGGGGGACAGGAGGAGCATCAGCTCGCCCTCGTGACTCTATTACTAGTGCTATGATCACCTAACTTCCTCTTCTTCTCTCACTTCTTTCTCTTTTTCCTCTTCCTTTCTCTTTGTCTTCATGATAGGGTTTGAAAGTAGCGTGTCCTGTTTCTTCTTCTTTTAGTTGTTGCTGTTGCGATTCTCCTCCGAAGTCTCCCTCCTTCACTTACCATCTTGTTCTTTCTTTCTTTCTCACATGCTAGCAACTGTCTATCTCGGTTCGTTTTCTTCTTTCATTTCATCCGTACAGAGAAGACACCTTGTCCTGTCGGTGGTGTATATACACCGGGGACTTCACTCCTGTTGAGGTTGTCTATCCTCAGTGGCAATCGTCGCTCTTCCTCTCAGCATGATAAGGAGGAATGGATCTCTTCAAGCTTCCTTCTCGATTACTCTCGCTCACTTAGAAAAAAGATGAGAGATGAGAAGGAGAGTTTCTCTCTCTTCTTTTCGACTTGACGGTGATAGAAAGAAGAGGAGAAAGTGAAAGGAACAAGAAAGAAAGAAAAAGAAGACAGTCGTCTCTGAAGAAGAGGCATGACGGTTACGCAGCTGGTCTGGTAATTACATACAAATACTCTCCTAGCATGCAGAGATTTGAGAAAGAATCGCAGGAACCATTTCTCTTCTTACTGACATACTCTTCTTCTTGTTAACTACTGTACCAATACTATCTCTCTCTCTATATATATATTTAGATAGATATATTGCCTTTGCTCTCTAGCTACGTCTGTCAAGACCGTGTATAGAGGGAGAGAGCACGTGGCATGCTCCTTCTTTTCTTCGTCATCCTGTCTGCAAACTCCCTCACTCTAAGAGGAGACAACCTCGCCACTTTCTATCGATCCTCTATACCAGTGGTCTACCATCTTTCTCACCTTACCTCTTTATCTCTCTAGAGATGTATGTATATCTATATGTGAATATACATAGATATAGATGTATACTGTGCTGGTAGTAGTAGTAGCAGCTCCAAGTGCGTCTTCTTGTTTATCTTGTGTGTATGGAGATGGCGACCCGTTGATCATAGATAGCAATAAGAGAAGGAATTTGAAAGAGAGTAGATAGAGGATCTCTTTAGAAGAAGCGAAGGGATAGATAGAGGAACCAGGAAGGATAGACAGACCAGCCTTATTTGATCGAGACCTTTGGCTTTTTTCCTTCCTTCATCTCCCTCCCTCCCTCGTCCCCCTCTCTTCTTATCATCACCATCGTCGCCATGACCTACAGCGCTAAGTGCCAGTGTGAATCAGTCTCCCTACTTCCTCGCGTCTTCTTCTTTCGCTTTCTCTTTCTCGTAGAAGTCCTTCATCTGGAGATATGTCGTCAGTCAATCTCGTGCACTTTTACTATCAATTCCTTTCTCTCTTTCGTATCTACATCTCCCTATCTATCTATCTATCTCTATGCACTCCCAGCAGAGTGTACGGTTACCTTTGCCTCGTCGAGAGGTTGAAGTGTACGTACACCTACGACACCTGCCGATTTCAAAGGCCGAACAAGGAGATGGCTATAGCAACCGAATCATCAACATCTTACAAGAGATCGAGACCTTCAGTTCCTCCCTTCTTCTGTATTGATGAGGGAAGAAAGAAAGCGATAAGAAAGACAGGCAGATAGATAGATAGATAAATAGAAGACGTGAGCGGAAGGATCTTGAAGAAAAGCAAGCATCAAGAGTTTCCCTAGTTCAAAAGACGGTACAAGAGTGAGAGAATACACCGATATACACAAGCAGATAAAGAACACACAAACCCAGGCATCATACATAGACGCACTCTCTCCATCTCGAGATAGATATGTATGTGCACATGTACAGACATGATGGGTAGCGTTCCTCTCGCCCTTTCGCCTCAACAGCCGTTTCCCGCTGTACAGAGAGTCAATGAGGTTCCTCACGAATTTTCTTCCTTCTCTCTCATCCCTCTCTTAATCAAAAAGAGCCACACACAACGGACTCAAAGAGGCGACTCGCCTCCCGGTGTGTGGCTGTTCTCTTCGGGTAAGTAAGAGGAGTAGTAGTGAAAGGTCTTATACCAGATGAAAGAAGAGAAGAAAGAAGAGGAAGCAAGGACAGGGTCATAGGAGACAGTCCGGACAGGATGATGACGTTCATTCATTTGGTGTCCTTCCTCTCTTCTTCCTTTCTTCGTAAGTTGTGAGAAACAGATCTTCTTTGATTGAGAAGCAGAAGAAAGATCTAAAGATAACAGGGAAGAAAACGATGGGTGAAGAAATACAACAAGAGGATGCAAGAAAGAAAAAGGAGACGCACAATGACCCCATCCAGAGAGGAGAGAGATGTTGTCTCCTCATCTATCATCTCCGTATCTATCTATCTATCCTTCAGACCTCATAATCGTCTTTTTCACACCTGGGTTAAATGTATTGACGATCATTCAGGAGCTTCTTGTGACGTGTGTGTAGTGTATGAAGAAGAAGAACAACGAGGAGTTGCCTCTTTGCACGCCCACCTCCGCCACCCCTCTCAGTCGCCTGCCTCTATCAGTCATCACACACGCACTTACAGAGAGAGATAGACGTACATACATACTCTGTTTGACTATGAAAGCTCTCCCTATCGAGAGGAATTGTAATAGACAGAGAAACTTCATGAAAAGATCATGATGTCTTTTCCAGAAAGAAAGAGAGACAATGAAGCCGAGAAGGATACGAAGAAGAAGAAGCAGAGTGATAGCATAAACACCTTGGTTGCTGCTATGATCATGATGAGGTTGCTGACGGTAGGAAACTTTCCTGTTTTGTTCCTTTCCTTAGTATTAGGATTTCTTTCTTCAGATTATGTCTATGGTGTGTTTTCTCCCTTTCCTTCTCATTCCTTTAGGAGATTTAGACGCGCTTTCTTTCTCTCTTTGTATCTTTCTCCTACGTCATGGGAGAAGATAGAAAGGAACGGGTCTGAACACCGTCAAGAAGAAAGAGCAGAGCTGCTGTTCTTTTCTGCAAGACGTCTTTCTTCCCATCTCTCATTTCTTCTGTCTCTCTCTTTGCTATTCTCAGCAACTTCATTTCTTCACTCTCGATCTCTCTGTCTGGATTCTATGAATGCCGGAGGCGTCTCTTTCATATTATCTCTCTTTCGCCGGATTCTGTTTGCTACAAGCGATCTTAGAGGAAGGTGAGAAAGGCGAAGAAGTTGAGAGGAAGGAGAGAGAGTGTGTGTATGGAGAAAAAGAAGAAGAAAGAAAAGCCCTTTCTTTGATGAGCTCTCCGTCTATGAGGCATACATAGGGAATCGGTAAGGGATAGCATCGGTTGGATGAAAGAAAAAGGTCGCTCCGATGCTGTAAAGAAAGAGATAAAAAGAAAGAGATGAGGAAGATGTCGGCTAAATCTGAAGAGAAAGAGAGAAGTTCATTCTTCTCGATCTACGCAGTAGCTCCTTATAGACATGAAACAAGTAAGAAGGCTCTGTATATCATCTGTCTATCTATCTGCCTATCTTTGGTCTATCTACTGATATGTTCATCTATCTATCTATCTCTATCTGATCACTGAGATGACTTGGCATTGTGACTTTCCTACGTATACACGAAGTAAGAGAGAGGCATACGTACCCATAGAGAGCCGCGATTCTCCCATCTAGTCCAAGGTACAGACTGCTTCCTGTCTATCTATCCCTATATCTGTCCCTTTACCCATCACTACTGCATCTGTCATCTCGCTTCAATCTATCTATATATCTATCTCTTGTGTATCATCTATCTATTTACATGTCTATTCATTGATGAACGTGACGAGAATGTCTCTTCAGATGCTCTAGAGAAGTAAGTAAGGTGGTACTGTCTTAGTGAAAAGAAAGGTTGTTTTTCTTCTCAACGAGCCAAAGTGAAAGAAGAGAAATCTTTCTCTCTCGTGTTTCAAACAGCATAAGTAGATGACTGAATTGAGGAGAAGGAATATAGAACAAAGAAAGAAAACTTCCTCTTCTTCTTCTTCATGGCATCTTTCTTCTTATCCTTCTCACAGAGACGTCAATGAAAGTTTTTCATATTTCTTAAACGGCGTATATGTAGGATGTGTATGATGCAACCGGGGTGTGTATGTATGTGCTGTTGAGAGAAGCCTATGTACAGAGGAGACGATAGTAGAGTAGAAGAGGGAATCGCTTTTCTTTCTCTCCACTCCCAGACATTCGTTTCTCGTAACTCTTTCTTTACTTCTCTCTCTCTTCTCATTTGGCATGATGAACGTCTATCTCTTCTAGATAGCAGACCTACGCACGTGGTCGTAAATAGAAGAAGAAATAGAAAAAGTTAGACAGGAACGGAGGAAAAGAGTAAAAGAAAGAAGAGGAAGAAGTTCTTCTTACCAGAGTAGATGGCAAGTCCCCAGGATAAAGCATACAACATGTAAGCTTGTATAGTGAAGTGCTATCTGAAAGAAAGGAAGACAGAAAAGGTTTGCATTCGAGCCTTTGCCGAAAGATGAGAAGTCTATCTACTTGTATATGAACATATGCAGACATATATATGTATATACTGTATGTAGGCAGAAGAAGTAGACATCTATGTAATTCTTGAGAGAAGAGAGAAAGTGGAAATGTATGAAAAATGAACATGAATGCTAAGCCCCATCTCCCTCCTCCTCCTCCCTACATCCCCGAGCCACACACCGTCCATATGTATGCATATCCGCATGCACGTGTACCTATAGATACAGATGATATGGATGTATAGTCAGAGAGTCTTCAGGTCTTGGATACTAGAAAGATATTCCAGACATTCAGAGGCCTCGCCTTGCTTCTGCGTGGACACCCCACTCCCCCTCACGTACACTCTGTTCATGTGTATATACATATACTATGTAGGTAAGTTCGTGTATATACATACATATGTGTCTATGTGAGTATGCATATATATATATATAAATGTGAGAAAATGAGAGAGATGTCACTCGGGAAAGAGTGGATAGGAATCCAGAAACAGTGGCTCCCCCGGAGTAGCTAGCTAGCTAGTAGAATAACGAAGAAAATTACCAACCGATTCTACATTGAAGAAGAGAAGCTTGGACCTTCCCTCTATATCAATTACAGACAGAGCTCTCTCTATCATGTACGTTTACATTCATCTATCAAGAGAACTTGGAAGAGAGAAAGACGACACTCACCCATTCATTATAAGTCATTTCAACAATAGCAGTAGGGGCATTCGAATAGATCAGCTGCCATATATGATGAGACTACACGTCTAGACACCTGTCATACATGACCCTTCCTTCACCAGCAACGACAGCCCACAACATACTTTTTGTCGCCCCGTACGAAAGGAGAAGACGACGAGTGCCAATACTAGGAGAATCCTGACGGGTACTAAGGCCTATGAGTTAGAGAACGAAAAAAAGAAAGAAAGAGTCTTCTCTCTTTTCCTCGACTTCACCCCAAACTGGTGGGACTATTGTCACTACGACAACTATTCAAGGCATACCTAACATAACACATTAGCCAAGTAGAAATGTACTATGTGCACCCCCTACCACAGATAGATAGATAGATAGACTAAAGATAGATAGATAGACTAAAGATAGATAGATAGATAGTGAATGTAAGTCTGTATACAGAGGGATGAAGAAGAGGAGAAATCGGGTGAGTTGATATGTTCTTACATTGGTCCATAGCGAAGCAAGAGCGACGGCTGCTAGACGAGCTCCGAAGAGAAGCGAAAAGACAGGTCCTACATTCTTTCTCCCAAAGAGTTCACTTGTGAGAGAGGGAAAGAGTGAGAAGACCCCTCCTTGGCAAAGATGAATGAGCGCCATACTGCACCACACAAATCAACACATGGAGAGAGAGAGAGATAAGAGCACAAGGCACCAACAGTAGGAGGAGCGACATTACAGGAGGGATCTCTTAATGTTTCACTTCTGCCGCGTAGAGATACGCCCATACACAAGCACATGAGAAAAAAGGCAAGACAGAGAGAAGGGAATGGAGAGAGGGAGAGTTAAAGAATGAGAGGTATATACGTGGCCTCCTATGTCGTGAAAGGAAGGTCAGTTCATGTGTCATATTGGACCCCAATACATATATGCGAGAGAGAAAGAGAAAAGTGCACTGGGTAGGGGTGTGTAGCAGAATCGACATAGGAAAGAACTCAAATGGACGCATACGGGTAGCTGGTGTGTTTAGACTCTAAGACTAATGTGGATAGGTACGAGGAGAGAGGCGCCCCGAAGACTTCTACAATCCTCTCCTGATCGGTGAAGAGATTAGATATCTACACGCTGGTGGCCTAGCCTCCTTGATCTAGGAGTAATGTTGCCTTCGTAAAGTGCCAGCAGCCCCTTTCTTAACGACACGGCTGCTGGCTAGTCGCCCTCCGGTACTGCTGGCAAGCCATTCGCTTCTGATTTTCTAGCCTCATAATACTTCGATAGATAGATAGATAGAGATACATGGCGTGAGGACTGATTTCTGTCGGTGGACCTAGCAGCGCATTATATACATAGTTTCTCTCTCCCTCAACAGCCAACAGAGTTTTGTTGGATATACGCATGCGTTTATATGTCCGTCCTGCACTTGGCTTCTTCCCCGTTTTCATTTGTGTGTAACCTTACCATGAGGCATAGAGCTGAGGTGTTTGCATCCCATAGGTGGAGAGAGCGAAGAGACAGGGAGCGACAAGAGCATTCATTAAGATCTGAGAGTTTGCAAGTCAAGCACCAACAATTCATACACAGCAGTCCGGGACATAGACGCTTGAACGAAGGAAGCTGGGCGTTCTTCGCTGCGTGCCTCCCCCTTCTTAAAAAAGGACCTAGGAAGACGCGACGGCTGTATCTGACTTACAGACAGGGAGAGTTGCTACATAGCACGTAGACTGCTCGGAGACGTTATAGAATGTATACCATGGGAACACATGCTTGCATACATTCGATCTGCCTGTTATGTTCTGCCAGGAGTGTGCGGAGGGACGATAATAGGTAGATAGATAGATGCATGCCTTCTGGTGTATGGTACATGGTTAGCAGGAGCTGAGCTGTATGCAGTGCCGCGTCACTTGGAGGGAATGCAAGGAACCCGTCACGTCTGATATTCTGATGTACAGTGACACATTCTGAGATTTCTATTCTGTCTAGATGTGTCTACGAAACTAGAAGTCATATGTTTCACCAAGACTAAGTCCGAAAGCCCTAGTCCATATACATATACGTGTACGCACACATACAGAGATGTGTAGATCTACCTATGCCTACGACACACAGGAGTATGTGCCATGAATGTATCTATCTGTACAGAGATATGCATATCGATCTAGTCGACACATATAGATAGATGCAGAGACAGCCGGAGAGAGAGAGAGAGAGACATTCATATCTACAGGTGTGTCTAGACTCTCTTTGTAGAAATCTCTTAGAGAACTTACCGTGCTTCTCATGTACCCGACACCATCTCCTATATAGCCCCACAGAATCCTTCCCATACAGCAGAGACCTCCCAGTAGAGCTCCTAAGAGACACATGGCATGATCATTGATGAACTCCCATGCTATCCCCGTAGCCGCCCATGGATTTTCTCCTTCACTTAGATCTCCTCCTAGTGCACCGGCTGCTTTCGAACCTAAGAGAGAAGATAGAAAGCTCTCAAGGAGACTGTTTCCTTCTCCCCCTCTCGAGTGAGAGTTCATGGCGGCGTCATGGAGAGGTCCTTCTTGTCTAGATAGCGAAGGCACTTCCGTAGAAGGGAGAATAGGAGGGAGGCGTGAAGAGGAGGAGGGTGCTGAGCCTGCTGCTGTCTCCGCTGCTGGGTTGAGAGGAAGGACTTTCCATGTGAGCTGAATGAAAAAGAGAGACTGCCATGAGAGGAAGAGCATCAGAAAGAGAAGCCAGAAGGACACAGAGCTCAGAATATCGTGAGGGGTGAGAACAAGAGACGAGGAGAGAGAAGATGAGGAAGAAGAAGAGGAAAAGGAAGAATAAAAGAAAGGACCACGTGGCCCTTGAACCCCGGATGATGACGTGCCTGGAAGGAAGAAAGATTTAAAAAGAGAGGAAAGGAAAACGAAAGAAGAAATCGCATGTTTCTCCTTTGGAGAAAAGGGAGACCAGATCACTTCTCTCTTCGACTGGTGGTTTGTGTAGAGACAGCATTAGAGACAACCGGAGGTATGCGCACGTTAAGCAGGTGTATGAATGGACCTACGAATATGTACGCATGTATGTATGTGTGTATATGTGTGTACAGCTAGAAACTTATGCTTGACTTTTCATTTCCTCTCGTATGTCTCACTTCAGGACTTCACACCACACACGTCGATGTCATCAGAAGATCACAAGAGGGAGGTGTACCTACACCTGAACTGGACTCCCCCTTAAACTTGCCAAGGCTTCTACATGGAGGCCCATATAAGATAAAGTGAAGGGTAAGAAGGGCTAGGATAGAAGAGGCAAGAGAAAGCAAAACAGAAGAGAAGAACGGACTTCGAGTCGAAGGAGCTCTAGAATGCAACCAAGGTCTCTATCTCTCTCTCTGTGGGCTCTACGTGAGAGTTTAAGTTCCGCTGTCTTCACCAATAATACAAACACATTACCATCCCCCTTCTCTTCTCACATGAGATAGAAGAGGACCTTCTCGGCTCAGTGCCATAACAACATGAACATCTGTCCATACATGCAGATACACATACGTATGTATATATATATATATATATATATAGTTCCTCGCCCTAACAGATGAACATACAGATAGGTGGATCTATCTGTATGTATATACTTGACCAGTGGGAGGTATCTGGAAGGTGTGTTTTGTAGAAAGAGTTGGGTCAACCCTGCTATATCGCCCTGTCTCGTAGAAGCTCGACTGGATGGTGACAAGGATGATGCCGATGAGAGTGTCTGTGTCTACTGTCTGTAGGGAGAGAACGATGCAGCAAGTTTATCTCTCTCTCTTGGAATGTACCTCGTGGATCATCATAGAGAAGCTTCTGTTGTTCCGGTGGCCCTGCGACTTCTCCTTCTTCTCCCTCTCCCCCCTGAGCTGTATCAGGAGTTACAAGGAGAATGACGCCTATCAGCTGCATGCAGATAGATAAGAAACGGAGATAGTGAGAGGACAGTGGAGTGAAAAGGTCGTTCCCTACGCAACCGCTCCTTCACAGCAGCGGCACCACCAGCAGAGCTCACCTACATGAGAAGCATCAACAGAGACAGTCCCCTGATTCATGCGGTGTTGCATGCACTAGCATTCGACAGCTTCTCAAGAGACTCTCAGTAATAGAGAAGTCACGAAGCACGACCTTTATGGATATGTGTGAAGAGACACATATAGCGAGAGAAATATATAGAGAGAAAAACATATATGTGGAGATATAGAGGGAGAGATGTACATACATGTATATATACATAGTTTCTACTGCTGCCGTGAAAAGCCCCAGGTCAGCTTTCAAGGCGATCCTTCTCCACACAGCAGCAGGTGTCTCTCTGAGTCTTCAGCGAAGCTCTCTTGAGCTTTCTCCCATAGACAACAGAGTGGAATCTCCCAGGCTTTCACCTAGTTAAGAGTGAGACAGCAGAGCAGCTAGATGGTCGGCTGTATAGACACATGATGTGCTGTGGGAGTGACGAGCTGACGATAGTACCAACATGCACGTGCAGACAGGCACAACATCCCAAAAGTCTATTTTATCTTTTATGGAGAACCAGAGACGACGCAGGGGGGCGGACAAAAAAGGAAAGGCGATAGACTTTTCTCTTCTTCAGCGGCCAAACAGCAGCTGAGCAGATCACATCGACGTCTCCTCTACAGAAAGATGAGATTGCAGTGGGTATAGATTTACTCGAAACACAAAAGTCGACTGTTCTACAGCCTGTCAAAAGTTAGCCTACTCATGTCCATAGATACAGATAAACATTTATGTATATGAGGATAGATAGGGGTATGTGAATGATTCTATTCAACTTGAAAAGGGAATGAGAAACGTAGGGGTCTATAGATGCACGCATGCATTCGTTATCACACACATGACCGGTGTATGTCCCTGTACGTCTATAGACATGAAGATCGAGATACGTACATATACACATACCCTAGTCTTCTACACCACATCAGCTGATATCTGTCGATATGTATATATCTGCGTGGTTTGGTACGTATGTGTATGCGAAGGATAGGTTCTAACCTGTAGAATAGCGAAGCCAATAGACATAACAAGGAACAGGGAGGGGAGGCGGCGAAGAACGCGCGTATCCGTCAGAAATCTCTCTCCATCTGCAATGCGTATCACACCAAACATGTTCTTCTCCATATATACTTGCAAAATGCTGAGTATCACCCTCACACATACCATATATAACTAACATATACAGAACCACCTACTCGGACTGAAGAAGAGACGATGAAGTGAAGACGCCGGATATTCGGATCGATACCAGACACTTCGCTTCTCCCAGCTGGGAATGCCAAGACATACAAGTGTATCGCTCCATCGTTATCCCCTCTGTCTATATGAAACTCATACTCATCCATACATACATACGTGTTCAGAGACCCATACATCTAGGCATACATATATAGGCATATATACTCGGAAGTACATACATATTCATACGTACATGCATATTCAGAAACACATACATGTATACACAGTGTACATACATACACAAAGTGTATGCATATACATATATACGTGTACGCAGACACATATATGTAACTAGTTCCTACGCAGTAGGCGCTTCTTCGTCACGGTACGCCCGCAGAACACACACACTAGCCTGATGACTAGCTCCGCATGCAACACCATGTAAGTAGTATGCGTTCTACGGCGCGCGTCTAGATAGATAGATAGATAGCGAAGAATAAGACTGGATGTGTTGTCGTACCAGTGAGGCGTTTTCCGAGATGTCTGTATGAGGGAGAGAGAGAGAGGGATCTCTTAAGCTCTAGCTTACCCGGGGAACGCGAATCAATCTCCGGGGAAGGGAAAGAAGGAAGGTCTTCGTGTACAGGTGAGTCCTCAGAGCCTAAGAGCGAAGTTGAAGATGCGCCCGGAGACCGACTGCCCCCGAAATCTATCAGTGGAAAAGAGAGATATGAATCCGAAGAAGCGTAAAGATAGAAACTTTGGAAAGGACACATAAAGCAGATACTCAAGCCGCGAGCAAAGAAAAGAATGCCGCTGACCTGAATGAGACAAGTAAGAAAACAACACAAGGCAAAGACAAGTTGAAAGAAAGAAAGAAAGAACTGAGAATCTCGTCTTTATGTGTGGAAGTGTATCCCCTCGTCTATCTGTCTAAATATTCACACCCGATCGGTCAGGATGAAAAGCAGAAGACAACTTGAACTTGAAAAGAGAGAAAGAGAAAGTCAGAGAGAATTCTTGCAGTTTGTTTGCTGCACAAAAAGACTACAGGGCACGGAGGTCTGCCAGACAGCTTCTACCCGTCAAGGCTCAATTTTTCTTATTCTCGCCGGGCTTGTCACTCTCTTCCTTGGTCTCCCCCCCCCCCCNNGTTCTCTATGAGATCACAGCGACGAGACGAAGAAGAAAGAACTCACTCGACTTAGGAGAAAACATCATAGGAGAATGAATGAGGTGAGAGAAAGAAGAAAAAGACGGTTTCTGTTAGGCTTGTTCTTCTATCAACACGTTCGAAACTGAAGGCTAGATAGAAAAGGGAGAAGATTTCTCTTGAGATAGAAGAGAAAAGAACCTCCTCTTTGAACGGCGGAGACAGACGAAGAGATTCATGAAAGAACAACCAAGATAGTCAGCGATAGCACACCTATTCACATCCGTTCTCTTTACCTATCTATCTGTCTGTCTATGTGTATGCCTACTGGTATCTACCTGTAGTCTATCTCTCTATATATCTACCTCCACATAACCTACAGGAACGCGCAGCATAATCAGTCTTAGGCACTCGACATGTCGGGCCCTCTTCGTATACTAAGCTTTCTTTCTCATTCTCAGTATCTTTGCGATTGTCTCTGCCTACTGAAGTTCCTCTTCTTCATTCATCGTCCTCTCATCTGAACCTCTCCCCCTGGCCTCCCAACTCTTAATCTATGCCCTCCCATCTACTTGAAAGAGGAAGGATGAGAGATCGAAAAGATCACTTTGACGGAGGTCTTTCTCTGTGAAATGACGCCCTATGATCCCCTGATAAAGAGGGAAGCTCAATATGGCAATAATGATGATAAGAATGAAGTACGTGTTCATACATACCCAGCCTTTGTCTTGTGGAGGAGACAGCTTAAGAGCTGACGCGAGAGGGACGGAATAGCATAGGCCGCAGCCGAGCGCCGTAATAACACCATAGGAGATGAGAAGGAGAGAAGACTCGTGTGTACATACAGCACAGAGGGCTAATCCTAGACACATCCAGAAGCCGCCAAACAAACAGGTTCTGAAGGCATATGGAGAAGACAACAAAGTAGACGCAGAAGGGACAAGAAAGCAAAAGAAAAGGGGAAGAGAAAGCTTTTCGCACTTGATGAACCGT
>NW_027159651.1:19618-19975 GCF_002600585.1 Cystoisospora suis
GAGTTGGGTTGGCACGTGAAGAAATTGCGATATGGGAGCCGTGGTCAGGAGGTGTATGAGTGAGATCAGAGGAAGACTCCAAAGAGAAGATCTAGGAAGTCTAGTTCAACCAGCTCTACGTAGAGTGACGAGATCACAGAACGATTTGGAGAAATGAAAGAAAGAGGTGATTGGCGAGAAACAAAGGAGAGAAAAGATTTGTTTTTTCTTACCTTCGTGTGCCGATTTTCTTCTCAACCATGGTGCCTAGAAAGCCTCCGATCCCTTGGCTAATGACGGCCCATGCATAGATACTCAAGCCATCCTATTACACAGGGAAGGAGAAGAACAACAATAAGACAACCCCGGGGTAGAAAG
>NW_027159652.1:0-1638 GCF_002600585.1 Cystoisospora suis
TGAGGAAGAAGAAAGAGAAGCGAAATCTCTCTTTCACTTTTTTCACTGTCTCTGTCTTTGTTCCCGATTTCTGTTCATCCTCTTCTTCTTTTTCTTTCTCCCTCTTGTTGCTACTTTGTCTCTTCTTCTACTTCTTGTTCTTCTCCCCCTTCCTCTTCTTCTTCTTCTTCTCACTCTTCTTCTTGTGGCCTGTGGTCTTTGTCTCTCTGTCTTTCTTTGGTTTGTAGCCTTCGTCGGATTCCTCAGAGAGCTCGTCGTCCGTCTCCTTTTCACTGGGACGTCTCCAACGCTCTCGCCAAGCTCGGCATCTTTCATCGAAATACCTTCTAGTAAGAGAAATATTGAGAAGGAAAGAAAGAAAGAGATAGATTCAAGATAGATAGACAGATCTCTTCATATGTAGATACATACATATGTATAAGCATGTGTCTTCTACTTCGACTGTAGCTATTCTCTCGTCATACTCATCTGAAATACAGCACGACGTTCCCCTCACCCTTACAGTGAAGAGATCTAGATGAAGGTCATTCTTATCTCTTCCAGACCTCTCTTTCATCTAGATAGATGTGATGTATATCTGTATCTACGTATGTTAGGTTCACGAGGTGTACATACAGTCCATCATAGACACATAATGATCATTATGCATGTACATAGATGGGTCAAAGATAGATAGATAGACTAAGGATCGAGAGATAGATTAAAGATACATAGACAGATATCTCCCTACATATAGTTTGTCAGATATATGTGTATGTATATTTCTTTGTAGTGGATGGCTCTGATGACGGATGGTGACGTTCCTTTTCTTTTCCATGACTGTCTACTTGCTGTGTGGCTAAGAAAGCGCGTCGGTTTATATTAGGGAAGGAGGAGGAGTTTCACGTGTTTGAAATTTCCATATGGTCTGCCCTGTTGAGAAGGTCTAGCTTCCGACTACAGACACTCTCTTCATGATCCGAAGAATGCAGGTCTATAGAGATGACTGCATGCAGAAAAAGCCGTCTCTATTGAAGTTAAATGAGTTGAGATATCTACACATACACCTACAGAGGGGACATACGCCAGATGTACACCCGCATATCTCTCTATCAAAATATAGACAGTATATATCTATACATATAGATAGCTAGATACATACAACTAAAGAAAGATAGATACTTCAGAATCATATTCATATATATAAATATATATATATGTATAAATATATATATCTAGAGAGAGATTGCACAGGTCAGCATCATCTACCACCATGGCTGAAGTCCCCGTGCGGCATGTCTCTCCTTCTCTCTCTACAGACAAATCTAGACATGTATCTGGATGTATATCTACTGAGAAGAGAGTGAGAGTGCTTCTGAAGGGTAGCTAGAGAGAGACAAAAAGCGCTTTTCATTGCGGGACTTCTTTGCTTTGCTTTGCCTCACCACTGATAGGCAAAGGTACAGGGAAGGGGGTGTCTCTGCAGACCTAATTCTAGGTGTCAATCTCTTCTTTCTTTCTTTCTCACTCTTTCATTCTTATTTCTTTCTTTCTTTTTTACTTTTTGGTGTGTGTGTAGTTGGGGCTGCTACTGGATGGATATCAGTATGTCTGAATGAATCTATGCATCTATACGTGTATATGTATACCTGTATATGT
>NW_027159653.1:0-273 GCF_002600585.1 Cystoisospora suis
CTCGATCTCCTTTAACTCTCAGAAGTCGTGGGGGGTCCCCACGGGTCCTCTAGGCTGCGTTAGCCTCTTGCACATGTTGCCGGCGTTCTTGAGACTTCTAAAAAAAGGACGTGCAGCACTTCCCCCCTGCCGACACGTTCTCCTGGGCTTGCTAGCCCTTCTGTTGGAGTCCTTTCGGTCGCGTGAAGCTTGTTAGCCTTCCCTAGAAGGCCTAGAAGCTTTCTAATGCCGCTGGGGCTTCTCCCTGTGTAATGATTCTAGGGCCGCAGAGGC
>NW_027159654.1:0-354 GCF_002600585.1 Cystoisospora suis
TAGCTACTCTGAACTATTCTCAAGCTGTTGCTGAAGTAGGCTGCGTCAGCACAGGTGCACTGCCGGTGGCGTAGCATCGGTGGCCATGAATGTGCTATGTGTGCTGCCGCCGCTACGCTGCGGCAACACTGAGCTACAGTCCGGTGCTCTGAACTGCAAGAGCGGCCACGTTCACTACAATGTTACACGGTAAATGTTTCTAATCATAAGAAGCTATAAGTAACTAGTTCCAACTGTAGGGAGAAAAGGCGAAACGGTGACGATCGGAGCTCCACTCACGCTCCCGACAATCGCCGGCTACCACGGAGTGTTGCGATTGGCTCTTCTGACACAGTCTCCAGGCTTTCCACGAGG
>NW_027159655.1:0-1675 GCF_002600585.1 Cystoisospora suis
GTTGTGTTTCGCCTCTCTCGGCCAGGCTCTCTGAGGCTGTACCTCGTCTGCTGTCCACTGTGATTCTGTTGTGCTCTTCGGGTAGCTGCTGTAGTCCGGGGGCTCGGAGAGTTCCCTGACGTTTTAGTACTAGTCTCCTGTGATGGAACATCCTCCACCCTTTGCTGCGCGTTCGCACTCTCCTCTTCCGAGCTAGGCCGTCGTTCCACTGTTGGCTCCTGGGAGTGCTCCGGGAACACTCCCCCCTGCCTCCCTATCGGTGACCTAAGTTGCCTACGCCTCCCCCTGAAGTAGTTCCGTATAGATTCCACCGCGTTCTCCATATCTTCTTCAGGAATCCACGACGTAGTGCCGTCTTGTTCCAGCACGTGAAAGTCCCTGAACGTCTGGTCTCCTACTTTATACTCGCGATGGTCGAGTATTCCTTCGATGAGGTATTCCTCGTCTCGATATGGCTGCTGTACTCGCTCGTGGCGTGCCAGGTGACTTGGCGCGTCGATTGCCGGGCGGAGTAGGGCCACATGAAAAACTGGGTGTATAAGCCAGGATGGAGGGAGTTCTAGTTCAGCTGCGTTGGGACCCACCATTCGCTTGATCACGAAGGGGCCGACGAACCTGGGTCTCAAAGCCTTAGAATATTGATCAAGAGGCAGGTTCGCTGCCTTTAGCCAAACACACTGTCCCTGTTGGAAATGCACATCCCGTCGGTGCTGATCCGCGTATCGCTTCTGATACGCCTGAGCGTACGCCAGTTCTCGCTTTGCTTGTTGTAATTTCACGTGGGCTTGGAAAGGCAGTAGACCTGCTGCAGCTGCGGTAGGGATACCCAACTTTTGACAGATCGGCTTAGGCGGCAAGAATCCATAGATGAGTTCAAAGGGAGCAGCACGTACACTGGTATGAACCATTTAATTATACGCGAACTCGAGCATGGGAAGCACGTGTTCCCACTTTTCCTCGTTGCCTAAGAGAGCGCAGCGTAACATCTCTTCGATAGTTTGGTTAGTCCTCTCGGACTGACCGTCTGACTGCGGGTGATACGCGGTTGACATACACCGTTGTATACCTAGTTGTTTACACAAACATGCCCATATTTCGCTAGTGAAACGCGGGTCTCTGTCACCAACTATAATCCGGGGGACACCATGCAATCTGATCACATCGCGTACCAAAATCTGGGCTATGTCGGCTGCAGTGGCTGCGTGCGATGTGGGGACAAAGTGTGCCATTTTTGTAAGTCTGCATACAACTGTTACTATGGCATCAAATTTTCCCGCGGTTAGCGGGAGCCCTACGATGAGATCTATTGCTATGTCTTCCCACGGGGTTGCCGGGATCGGTAGAGGTTGCACTAGTCCACCTGCGCGCAAATGTGAATTCTTCCCGCGCGAACACGCCACGCAAGCACGCACAAAATTTGTTACATCATTATTCATTTTAGGCCACCAGAACAAGCTGCGAAGCGCCAATTGTGTTTTGTCTATACCAGGGTGGCCTGATAAGATATGGTCGTGATATTGTTCTAGAAGTGTTCTTCTGAATCGACCACGAGGCACACACACTTTCCATCCTGCCTTAGTGCGTACCCACAGATGACCGTTTCCCAGTGAGAATTCTCTCTGATTACAGAGTACATGCTTCGTTACGCACTCTCGACTTCTGAGCGCACGGTACG
>NW_027159655.1:1828-2069 GCF_002600585.1 Cystoisospora suis
AGTACCCTAACCGCGAGGTAACCTGCTTCTGTTGCAGTATCCTGCTAAGGGTAGCATGAGCTGTTTCTACTACTGCCGGTTTCGTTCCGATAAACGGCTTCCACTTCAATAACGCATGAACGATTGCCAATAGTTCACTCTCGTATGCAGGCATGTACTTCTCCGTTGCACCCATTTTTCTGGACTCAAAAGCCACCGGCACCGCGTCCTGTTCCAAAACGGCACCGACAGCGTGTTTTGA
>NW_027159656.1:0-249 GCF_002600585.1 Cystoisospora suis
TTGTTGGTAACCCAGCCTAGGACACGTATCTGAACAAGACGGTTGAGAAGTTGGCAGGTGTATTCGCTGGCCTCCAGTCAGTCTATCAACGCAGGCGAACACAAGCGGCTGGAGCACTGTTTCACTGCTCTATCGCTTTACCACTCTCGTTGCTGTGAGGTTGTACCAAGTGAGGCAGCGCTCTGTCAGTCCCGAGATTCGAAGGTCCCGGCAGGTTGTTTGTCAACATGGTCCTCGTGTTCGTCTTGC
>NW_027159657.1:0-249 GCF_002600585.1 Cystoisospora suis
GCAAGACGAACACGAGGACCATGCTGACAAACAACCTGCCGGGACCTTCGAATCTCGGGACTGACAGAGCGCTGCCGCACTTGGTACAACCTCACAGCAACGAGAGTGGTAAAGCTATAGAGCAGTGACACAGCGCTCCAGCCGCTTGTGTTCGCCTACGCTGATAGACTGAGTGGAGGCCAGCCAATACACCTGCCAACTTCTCAACCGTCTTGTTCAGATACGAGTCCTAGGCTGGGTTACCAACAA
>NW_027159658.1:0-298 GCF_002600585.1 Cystoisospora suis
CGGCCCGAATAATAGCCGCCAGCCTAGCCGGAAGCCGACCTGAAAGCGTAGATTCGAGAAGAAGTTGGACCGGCCCGAGTTGTCCGAATTGCGGGCCATCCATAGGCACGAGAGACCCTAAGGGAGTCACGGAGGGCTGCTAGAGCAGCCTAACGACCAGGAAGTGCCAAGAGGGAGTTAGACCCAGATTACCCCGGACGCGACACATGTGCCAAGATTCGCAAGAGGACGGAATCGCGAGAAGGAAGAGGTTCCAGTCGAAGCGTCGAGTACGGATAGAGAGAATAACCTAGAGGAG
>NW_027159659.1:0-187 GCF_002600585.1 Cystoisospora suis
AAAGGAAGAAGAAGAAGATGCTTCTGAGGAGGAGGAGGAAGAGATCGAATGAGAAGAAGAAACGTCATCGGAAGGAGACGTCGGAGAAGAAGAAGAAGAGTCTGAGACGAGATGTGTATGATGGTCTACAAGGTGATCTTCACATAAACTGCTTCCCCTATTAGTTACATTTGTCCCTCTTAATTCT
>NW_027159659.1:604-926 GCF_002600585.1 Cystoisospora suis
CGACTGGCCCTTCTTCTGAAGGAGCAAAACAGTCGGAAGTTGTATCGGAAGAGATAGAAGTCTTACTATAACGGCTAAAAGGCTTTGAACGATGAGAAGAAGAAGAAGGGAGGACTTCATGAGGAGATGGAAGAGCAGTTGTAGAGGGATCTGTCGAGGCTTCTTGGTGACGACGGAGAAGAAGGGCTAATTCTCTTTCTTCTCTTAATTTGGAAATTTTCCGATTAACTGGACCTCTCAAGCGATACGGAGATAAGTACAACTGAAAGGACGACAAAGGAAGAGGAGAACAGCTCACGGAAGAGGAAGAAGAAGAGTGAGA
>NW_027159659.1:1317-2452 GCF_002600585.1 Cystoisospora suis
AAGAAGGTAAGCTCAGGAAAAAAGGAAGAATTACTAGAGAGTCGCTCTACCCTGGAGAGGAGAGCTTCTCCGGAAAGATTGAAGAAGCCGGGTACTAATCTCTAAGAAAGTTCACGCAAGTCTAGGTAACTGTGAGAAAGCCCAAGTGTTAGGCTTCTGCCGTAAAGATCGATGGCGAGTATCGACGCATGCGCATGCACTCAGGAAAGAAAGCCCGGCAGATATGTGTTCCTGAATGTTTTCGAAGGGCCGTGAGAAGCTAGCTTGACAGAAAGCTACAAGACCGCTAACTTCCATCCTTCACACACCCGAACTGAGTTGTTTTCTCCCGTTGTTGTACGTACACCTCACAGATTGAGAAGAGGTTGATCGCCTTTCTCTCTCTCTTCCCCCTCTTTCTTTTTCTTCACTCGCTCGACGGTTTACACCCTCGCTTTTCTTCCCCTAGTGTGGTTGGCTGTTCCTCTTTTCTGATGTCTTTCTCTCTCTCATCACTCCCCACCGAGTCCTCTTTTACCAAGAGAAAAGAAGAACTGACTTCCTAACAGCGCGCTCCTGCGATGTCGCTAGAGAAGAAAGGGAGTGTTTGATACATGTCTTGTAGTAGGTGTGTGTATCAGCAACGAGGAGATTCGTCACCGCCTGTAGAAATGCCGCCAGAATGAAGTAACCCGCCAACCCTGTCAGGCGTAGTCTGCCCGCTAGTACGTCATCCTAACGAGATCCAATGAGTGAATAGCGACTTTCCTGACGAGATAAGAAAGATAGATGTGAGACGTGCTGTATACATACAAATCTCTCACGCTCGGGCTCGACTGTCTTGTCTCGATTCTCAACTTGAAGCTCTACTTGACTTTTCCACAGAAGACGCACACTAGGTGCAAGACTTCCCTATTCTTCTCAGGGTCGGTACTACGTTCCTCTCTCCTCTTTTGCATAGTTTTCCGAGGAAACGTTTTCTGTCCTATCCCTCTCCCTTCCTTCATGGCGAAAGGAAGTAAAGATACCTCTCCATTTTCTCGCTTCTTCTCGTACTCTCCTGAGAAGATCTCCTCATTATCTTCTTTCACCCCTCTGTATCCGTCATCTTCTCTCTATATATACATGTCTTCGCAAACACCTATTTTTTCTACTT
>NW_027159659.1:2506-2680 GCF_002600585.1 Cystoisospora suis
TCCGCTTCTTTTCTTCTCTCGTCCGTCCAAACCGTACAATTTCTCCTTTAAAGAAATCTCGGCAACTTCGTCGTCGTCTTCTCCTCTCACAAGTCTGTCATTTCCTTGCAGTAGTCGCCATGATGTGGACCTGCCGATACCCCTCACCATCCTATTCTTTTCCGTTATCCTCTC
>NW_027159659.1:2963-3639 GCF_002600585.1 Cystoisospora suis
TCTCTTCTCTCTTCTCTTTCCTCGCCGTACAGCTCACCGAGAAGAGCCTTGGCTAGCACCACAGATAGCCAGAACTTCTTCTCCAGTGTACGTACAGCCTCTCATCAGCAGCGACTACTACACGGTGTTGGGGACATCTTCTCTTCCCCAGGAGATTTCAGTTGCCCTAGAAAGAGACCCTTAGCTTGTCCTCTTTTCGCCTCATCGCATACCTTCTCTTCTTCGTCTTCTTTTCCATATTCACGGAGAATTGCTGCAAGAGAAAAAGAAGGTCAAGACCGATGTCCGAGACGCCTTTTCTCAACTATTCGTGACGGCGCAGTCTTGCCATCTACCTTAGGCGAGAAAGAAGAAAGCCCAGATCTACAGGGGAGAAGAGCTACTTGTGGAGATGAGAAGACAGGCGGTAGACTTGAAGAGAGACCATCCGCCGGGGAAGCACTAAGAAAGAAAGATGCTTTGTGGAGTTGTTATCTTGAAGGAGAAGAGGCAGACAAAGAATTAAAGAAGCTTTTCCGTGATTCGCCGTATAGTCGGGTCGTCCAAGGCTTGGAAGGAGAGAAGAACTTCCAAATTTTCATTGGAAATGCTACAAGAGAGAAGAGCCAAAGTCTTCTCTCACCATGGCATGATGTACCTCTGATAGCTCACCAAGAGAGAAGAAGAAAAGAAAAAG
>NW_027159659.1:3733-4009 GCF_002600585.1 Cystoisospora suis
GACACATCTAGAGTTAAACCCTATCATGCAAGATGTGAAACCTGATGGTAGGTTCCCTCTCTTTTCTCTCTCTCGGGTCTATTCTGACGACGAAAGCTCTTCCGTAGTTGGGATTCTCAACACACTCGGTGTCTTCTTCTTCGTCGTGCGTGCTTCATTCCACCCTTCTTACCAGGGCATCCCCTATCTCAGGTGTATGTACACTCCATACAAATTCCCCAGCCCACGGATCTTCTGGCGCTCTACCTCCCCACTTCTCTCATTCGCACATCTTCT
>NW_027159659.1:4427-4608 GCF_002600585.1 Cystoisospora suis
ATAGGAAGTCTCCCTCTACCTACGGGAACCGTTGTCCCAGTTAAGGTATGTCTCCGCTGGACAAAACATTCTCTTCACATACATATATATATGAACGTATATAGATGTATGTATACTTTGAGAGAAAGATCTTGTCTATGTCTGTCAGTATGTATGCATGAATGTTCTCTCTCTCTCTATA
>NW_027159660.1:0-327 GCF_002600585.1 Cystoisospora suis
CGACTAAGGGGAAGGCTAGTCAGAGTTAGCCGAGTCGAGCCGAAGGCAAAGACTAAGTGGAATAAGCGGGGTGAAGCTAGCTGCGCTAAGGAGTGGAAAGCTAAAGCTGGGCTAAGTGCGAGTGCAAATCAAGAGCGGAAGTTCGAGGCAGAACGCCTCGGGAAACAAAGTCGTGAGGACGCGGGGGTTTCGGTAACGCCGAGACGCCACGAAAGAAAGAGCAAACAAAACCCCCAAGACGGGCACAAATCAGCGGGAATGGTCTCATCAGGAGACGGTGAGATTGAAAAAAGGGGTGCTCCGGAGAATTCGGGAAAGAATCACAAG
>NW_027159660.1:905-1155 GCF_002600585.1 Cystoisospora suis
TGGAAGAGGAGAATTGGGGGGATCTTCAACCGTAGGGTGGAAACTGTACACAAAGACGAAGAAATCCGGAAGGGGGAGCAAGGAGAAGGCGAAACCGAAGGAGGAAAGGCTCAGCCGAGGGAGCCAGCCAGCGGGAGCAACAACGGAGAAGAGCTTGTCGAAGGCGAAGAACACGAAAGGGAACCTCGAAACAAAGAAGAAGAAGGGGGGAATGATACACAAGGAGGGATGGTCAAGAATCACAAAGAAG
>NW_027159661.1:0-153 GCF_002600585.1 Cystoisospora suis
CTCTCTCTCTCTCTGTGTGTGTCCATATAGATTTATCCATTTATAGTCATCCATACACGTTGCGGGGCGATATAGAGTAGTGACACGCCCGATGATGCTGCGTGTTTGTTTGCGTCTACTTGTTTGGATCTATACCTGTAGGGTTTAGGTGTG
>NW_027159661.1:668-832 GCF_002600585.1 Cystoisospora suis
TATATATATACATATACATCCGTTCATGGTGTGCTTCTTTTTGTATTGATGGCAGTGATATGTCCGTCCATTCAGGTGTATGTACAGCCAGATAGAAAAGAATGGAATGCATTGAAAGAAGCTCGTATCACAGTCGCTTACCTCTTTCTTTCTCCCTTTCTTTC
>NW_027159661.1:1266-1561 GCF_002600585.1 Cystoisospora suis
CCTTCTTTCTTTCTTTCTGCTGTCTGAAGGATGGTTTGGTTTGAAGGGTGTCTATCTTCTTTTTTCTCAGGTGTGTGGATGGTGTCTGTACACCTGGAATTCAGAGAGAAAGAGAGTGATAAGCCATTGACGTGTATCTAGGTGGTTTATATAGACATGTATGTCTGTCTGTAGATACACTCGCACATGGGCAAGAGGTCCTGAGGAGCCACGTCTTGTATGTAATCCACTCTCTGGCTACTGCCAGACCTTGGTAGTAGTAGTAGTACACAATCTATATATATATACATATATG
>NW_027159661.1:1712-2377 GCF_002600585.1 Cystoisospora suis
GTGGATCAAGAGCATGAGCGAGATTTTCCAGGGAATGGAGAGACATGCATCGGCTGTAAGTGAGAGACAGCAGGATCGCTATCTCGAGATCGTAGGAGGGAAACTGCAGAGAAAGGAAGCGGAATTTTCTCTCTTTCTATCCACGCCTCGAGCTGAGCTGAGCTATTTCGAAAAGATTCTGGATCAAATCCACAAAGATTTCACGGGAAGATACTATACCCACCCACACTTCAACTCGAAAGGATCTTCTCCCAAGGGGATGGCAGGGCCGAAGAGTGAGGGGAGAAGTCTCTCGAAAGGAGAAGAAGTTAGGGGAGAAGAAAAAGATTCTCTTCTCCCTTTTCACCCAAAAAAGCGAAGAGTGGAGCATCAAGAGGAGAAGCAGAAAGAAGGAGATGACCTTGTTGATACTGCCGCATATCCTCGAGGAGGAGGAGGAGAAGAAGAAGAGAAAAGAGAAGAAGAAGAACGGGAGGACGGGGATGGTCAAGATATAAGTGTAGTTGATCTAAGTTCATGGCAATCAGGAATTCGTCCAAGTCAGAGTCACTCCACCTCTTCTTCTTTGCTGTCGGTAGATCAAATAGCTTCGAGGTTACTTTCTTCATTGAAGTCTCTCAATCCATCATGGGATTTGTAAGCTATCTCTTCACATATCTTATACA
>NW_027159661.1:2553-2684 GCF_002600585.1 Cystoisospora suis
TCTCTATCTCTCTGTCTCTTTCGTATCTCGTTATAGCCATGTATGAATGTATATGATAGAGATAGAAGGAAGTGTATATACAGTCAGGCGGTTGCCAACACGGAGGTGTATTTGGAATTTCTTTCCTCTTT
>NW_027159662.1:0-2221 GCF_002600585.1 Cystoisospora suis
GGCTTTGGCGGGCATATCACAGTTCTTGCGTCGACTGTGGCAAGCCTCTTCACCAGTTATTCTTCTTCCTGTGTGACGATCGATTCTTTCTCGTATGATCTAGAGTATCCGTTGTAGCGCCGAATCTCCTCTCAGTGTTTCTTTTCTTGTTTGTAATTCATTCCCCCTGATCAGACGTTTATCACTTTTCAATCCCCCCGCCTTACAGGGCAATAAGACGTCTACATGGAGACAACATTGATCTGCATGCATGGAATTCTCATGTTTTTGCTGGCACGTCTCCCGCAACAAAGTCAAGAGAAGAAGACTGCAAAACACTTTCAAACTTTTCTCTTAGTTTCATTCAGCTTGAGATTTCAATCACATCTGTGCGGTCTCGGCATCACCAAGATGACAGTTGAATGACAGGACAGCATCCAGTCCGCAGTCATCAGGGTGTTCCATATGAGGTTAGTATACAATAATGGGGAAGAAAGGGTGATTGATCTATACGCGAGTCTATTGGTTCCTCGTCTGAACCAGGTATGGGAGAAACACCACCGGCCGACGCGGTGGCGGCGGCAGAACCGCGCTCATCGGCTGTTATATCAGCTCTGTCAACCCCGACATCTAGTTTTGTATTGCCGCCGTGACCAGACATACAAGAGAAATCGGCACCACCAGATAGTCGGATTCCGAGGGCCTCCATAGCCAGAATAAGATCAACTCTGCGAGAATCCGGAGAGATATGGACTTTGGGATCGTCACGCCTTCTTATGTGGTTTCTGATTCACTGTACATGCATTCTCCAGGTAAAGTCTCAAGACGGTGGCTCAGTTTCCGCAAATTCAACGTAAGACTATTGTAGTCTTAACCCATAACGATATATATCCTTAGTCTCCTGTCTGAAAAGGAAATACGTATCACTGGGTGTACTGGGTCAGGTACTTTCTGCGTGAAGAGAGCACGTTGTTTGTTCTGCATGCTCATAATCCGGAGCAATAGCATAAAAAGTGTCTCGGCCATTTCACTTGAAAACGAGCTCATCCACTGCGCCTTGAGGATCGCTGCGTTGACAGCCGCCAATACGGTAGTACTTGAGAAGTCACCCTCAGACTTGACACGATTGATTAGGGTTTCACTCAGAAACCATAGCTATCCCCGACAACCGCTGCCGGGTCTGGGAAGTCGAAACATCTAACCTCCCACCACCGGGTACTGCGACTCGATTGCTGTGTTCACTTAGTCGCTGATCTGGTTCACTGAGGTTAACGTAGAGTCATTCCGCATAGTTGGGAACCACAGGTTCTTCAAGAGCTGACGGAACTAGCTGCTTCCTTGAAGAAAGGCTTCATCGCTTGCAGCTTCTCGCTGCCGGCACCAACTTCCAATGTGCGGATCAGAGCGAGAAGGGAAAATGGTGAGATGGTGAGGTTGGCTGGCATCTTCCTGGACTCTCTTGCACTATTCGGGCGTATGTTACCAACTCGCAATCGGATTCCGGAGGGAGACTTGACATGCCATCGGTGACGTCCCCCTCTATGCCATCACTGTTGTCGTCACGGATTCCTCTTGTAGAACCACCCCCCGCTACAAGCAGGACGGCAAATGAAACGATGAGAAAAAAAGACATATGACACTTGTCGCCTCTTCTAATTCCAGTCCTTGCAGGCATACTAGCGGCGACGACAAGAGGAAGAAGCAGGAGAAAGGAAAACCCAGCAAAGATCTTTTCTCACTCCCCTTCTGGCACCCACTACAAGCGGCTCGCTTTCACAACCCGGAAGTACTCTGTGGAACTGGGCGGCGGAAAAGGCGGACAGCATGCGCAGGACTTCGTAACTCTGAAGAGAGTCCCAGCCGACCATCGCGGGTCTCACATCTCTCCAGGCCGGCGGGTGGCCGGAGTGTGAAGACTGGGGATCGCCGGGGTGAGGCAGGTAGACCCCAGGGCGACACCTCACTTTTGCAAACCTGCACTACTTTCGCTGTCACGTGCACACCTCGTAATACCGTCTAACGCAAAAAAAAAAAGCAAACCTCCTGCCTCCTCATCCTGGGGCCTTTGTTCCTCACTCCGAGGCTTATCCTAAGTCAGCTGGACCGGATACCCGCTACAGAAACCGAAACCCCTCTCCCGTGCCACTCAATTTTATCCGCCCCCGCACTGCCAGTTGTGCTGCCCGCCCGGACGACAGCGGCAGCAACGCGCTCCGGTTCGCCAGTGCTCGGATGTGCGACA
>NW_027159663.1:0-1032 GCF_002600585.1 Cystoisospora suis
ACACCGAGAAAACACGGCTACGAAAATGAAATACCACAGGCGTCGCGAAACGGAACTGTCACTAAGGGCATTTAGCGACTGCCGTTATGCTTGTCCTACACTGGAAAAATTTTCCCCGCCGGGAAGGATCCCGGGTCACGGCACCACTTGTGCTGCCCGCCCGGACGACAGCGGCAGCAACGCGCTCCGGTTCGCCAGTGCTCGGATGTGCGACAACGGCTACCGTTTCACGTCAGGTGACCTCAGCACACCNNNTCCCGGGGACGATCGGAGCTCCGCCCTCGCTCCCGATGATCGCTGGCTGCCACTGAGTGTTGCGTTCTCACTCTCCCGCGAGAGTTTCAGAAATTCACGACCTAACAACCCAATAAAGTTCTGGCACCCACTACAAGCGGCTCGCTTTCTAAACCCGGAAGTACTCTATGGAACCGGGCGGGGGAAAAGGCGGATAGCATGCGCAGGACTTCGTAACTCTGAAGAGAGGCTCAGCCGACCATCGCGGGTCTCACATCTCGCCAGGCCGGCGGGTGGCCGGAGTGTGAAGACTAGGGATCGCCGGGGTAAGGCAGGTAGACCCCAGGGCGACACCTCACTTTTGCAATCCTGCACTACTTTCGCTGTCACGTGCACACCTCGTAATACCGTCTAACGCAAAACAAACCTCCTGCCTCCTCATCCTGGGGCCTTTGTTCCTCACTCCGAGGCTTATCCTAGGTCAGCTGGACCGAATAGCCGCTACAGAAACCAAAACCCCTCTCCCCTGCCACTCAATTTTATCCGTCCCCGCACTGCAAGTGACGCTGGGAGAGCTTCGGACAGTTGGAGTCTATCACTGTAGGAGGGGACTGTTCTTTCAATTTGGCAACTCCAGGACTGTCCGAACACAATGAGGAAACTGGCCGCCACTTCCCGGTACCTTCGCCTACAGACGCCGGAATCCTGGATTGGCTCAGGAATAGCTTGCTCTGCTTGCAGGTGAGCAGGCGCAAGGCAATTCCTGGACACCTGAGTGATGTGCCGGCCGGCCGCCTA
>NW_027159663.1:1428-1556 GCF_002600585.1 Cystoisospora suis
AACTTTTAGGTCGATAGCAACCGTTGTCGCAAATCGGGCACCGGGGAACCAGAGTGCCGTGCGGGCCACGCTGCTGACGCCAGAGCGCGGGCAGCACAAATGGTGCCGTGACCCGGGAACCATCCGAC
>NW_027159664.1:0-261 GCF_002600585.1 Cystoisospora suis
GCAACCTAACGACCGTGAAGCACCAAGAGGGAGTTAGACCCAGATTACCCCGAGTGTGGCACCTGAGCCCAGATCGGCGGGAAGAGGGATTTGCGAGAAGGAAGCGTTTTCAGCCGAAGATTCGAGTACGGCAAGTGAAAACAACTCTGAGGAGGCCCGTAGAGACGGAAGGAGTCACGCCAGGAGTCAGGACCGTCCGAAGTATCGAGATCGCATGTCGCGGCGAGGCTGTCCGGAGGGAGACAGAACGCCCCCGTACGC
>NW_027159665.1:0-283 GCF_002600585.1 Cystoisospora suis
CTTCTAAACGCTTTCCGGCCCTTGGCATCTCATGCTGGGGGCGCGGGTTGCGCGGCTGGCTCGTTCGCCGTTCCGCTCGGCTTTGCTAGATGGTAGAACCTAGTGCTATTCTTTAATTATTGCGCCTAGCGTGCTTAGAAGGTCTTTTCCTCTTCATTTGTTTTTATTAGGCTCCTCTAGGAGCCGTTTTACCTAACTTCCGGCCTTCCTGGGCCATGGTGTTAGCGTGGGCCAGCGCGCTAGTCGTGCAACGCGCTGGGGGGTCAAAGGCGGTTTTGCGATC
>NW_027159666.1:0-168 GCF_002600585.1 Cystoisospora suis
ATATATATATTTATATGTATATAGATACGAATAGGGGGTATGTATGCGTATGTGAGAATATCCATAGAGGAGAGGGAGATACCTGTCTTCGATGCATGGTGGCAGATGTTTCGTTAGAGGTAAGATACCTGCAGCAGAATAGAAAGCGTCGACTTTGATCGTTTACCG
>NW_027159666.1:738-903 GCF_002600585.1 Cystoisospora suis
GAGACAAGGAGGAGAAGAGAAGCATGGAGATTCCTCGATCTGGCTAAGGCATTTTGAAGAAGGAGAGAGAGGAAGACGGAGACGAAATTTACGGCAGTCAGGTGTACATACAGTCCAAGGTTGCCATTCCCCCATGTCACATTCTAAAAAGAAAGAAAGAAAGAA
>NW_027159667.1:0-195 GCF_002600585.1 Cystoisospora suis
CTACATCTCTTTCTTCTTCTTCTAGTTTGTTCTCTTCTCCTCCTGGTCTTTCCTCTTCTTCTCTCTCTCGCCCTCATTTTCAGGAATTATATCTCACAGGCTACGGCAAGCAGTTTGGAGAAAAAATAACCTACTCCGCCGGAGTCTCCTATGCTGCAGGTAACGACCATAGACATACATACATACACCTACATA
>NW_027159667.1:652-841 GCF_002600585.1 Cystoisospora suis
GTCTGTAGGTTTATCGTTGGGGGGTGTGTATGGAGTGTGCGTCGGTTTGAAGCGAGGAGGATCGACGGCGCGTCTTCGCCTTAATTCTCTTCTCAATGCATGCACGCAATACCCTCCCGCCACAGCCGCACAACTCGCTACTATCAGTAAGCACACACACACTACTAGAAAGAAAGAAAGATAAGAAAG
>NW_027159667.1:1307-3055 GCF_002600585.1 Cystoisospora suis
TTCTCTTCTCTGTGTCGCTCTCTCTCTTTCTGTGCGTGTGTGGTGTATGTACACCTCCTGACTTCTCCGTGTGCAGCACTGTTTTACTGTTGCTTTAGCAATTTGCTAGGAATGTTTCGAGAAGATCACCCGACAAATGCGACGATTTCTGGGGCTTTAGCGGGGGGTCTGTATAAGTCTCTCGCCTCTTGGAAAGTCAACACTGCCTACTCCGTCACCTCTGCTTGTAAGCTCGACTACACATCCACACATGCATATGTATGTATATACGCATATATATATATATCTATCTATCTAACATATTACGCGTACATATATATATATATGTATGTTGTATATCAGTAGAGTTGCTCTTTACACTGCGACTGGATGACGTAGACTTCCTTCCCCCTTCTTCTTCTTCAGTGCGTCTCATTCCTTCTCTAGGCAAAGCGTGATGTGTCGATCGATCAAACCTATGTAAAGGTCGATAGAGTAAGATCATAGATAGATAGATTAAAGATAGATAGAAAGATAGGTCAAAGATAGATAGGCGTATGTGTTTGAATTTGAAGGTATTGTGGTGGTTCATGCGTGTTGATAGGGACCGATGCGTAGACTAGAGTGGAGGAGGGGATAGACCAGATGCAGCTCCAAAAGAGAGAGAGAAGAAGATAGACGGACTCTTCATTGTTTCCCTTTCTTTCTTTATTTCTTTCTTTTTCTTTTGCTTCTCTCTCTTTCTCTTCAAATTAGTGGGTTTCACAGCTATCGACCAGTATCTTCGGAAGTATGTCTAAGCGGAGAAGAAGAAGAGAGAAGAAGAGAGGAGAAGAAGAATGTCTACTGATTAAGATAAGAAGAAAGACATTGAGAGGGAAGAAGCGAAGAGAAGGGAGAAGACTTTTACGACTACTACTACTACAAGAAGTACAGCTACTACAGTGGAATGAAGAAGAACGACACACACATTCTTTCTCTTTCTTTCTCTTTCTATCTCTTGTTTAGACGTCATTCGTATACATTCCCTATGTAGCCATCATACATTGTGTACAAGACGTACATAGACATAAGTGTTGCATACATACGTATATCTATATACATACATGGAGAAAAAGAGAGAACTGAGAGAAGAGAGAAAGAGAGAGAGATGGAGGGAGGGAGGTCTGTCCTTCTTTTCTTCTTCTGCTCTTTCTTTCATTCTTCTTTATTTCTATCTTTCTCTCCTTTTCCTATTTTGGGATTCAGTCGGTCCTTTCATTCTTTCTTTCTTTCCTTGTCTTAAGCAGCGCACTGCTCCCTTAGCTACTACTCTATGGATGAAGTCTTACTATGTTTTGCTTGCCTTTGCGTTCTTTCTTATTTTCTTCTTTCTCTTTCTCTCTTCGTCACGTGTAAGAATTATTTCTGAAGTAAGAGCTTTCCTTTGTGTGGGTAGGAGAGTCTCTCCTTTCCTTAACTTGATCTTTATCGTTTCTTGTTTTCTTTCTTCATTGCACACCTTCGTCATTCATTCTTTCTTTCAACGGATTTCTTTATCTCTTTTTTCATGATCAATCGAATGACTTTTCTGTCTTTCGTTCATGTCTTTGGACTTCTCTTTCCTCTTTTCTTTTGTCTCCCGTCATTTCGTCTCTCAAACGGATTCAGACGTGTGTCTTTTCAGGTGTATATACACCCCAGTTGTTGTGGGACGGTGGTGACGATCGTTCGTATCGTTACTATATGTCTCAGTCATTCTTACCTTTTCGGCTTGTTCTATTCTTTGC
>NW_027159668.1:0-295 GCF_002600585.1 Cystoisospora suis
GCAAAAAGAGGAGTAAGAGACACGGGACCTTTTTCTTTTCCCCGCAACTGACGACAACGAAGGAGGAGAGACAAAGGAAAGAAGGGAGGCGAAACATTTATGAGAGGAGAGCAGTTATTTTCTTTTTCCTCTCTCTTCGCTCCTTTCCACACCCCGGAGTGGGTTCCGTTTGATTTTCTTCTTCCTTTCCCTCTTCCTTCCTTCAACCCGGTCCGTATACCGGAGGTAACCGGCACCGTGCTCTCCTTGTTCCTTTTGAGGGAGTGTGTGATAAAGGTAGGGACGCTCGGGCGAC
>NW_027159669.1:0-397 GCF_002600585.1 Cystoisospora suis
AGACAAAGGAAAGAAGGGAGGCGGAACATTCATGGAAGAGGGCAGTTATTTTCCTTTTCCTCTCTCTTCGCTCCCTTTCCCATTCAGGAGTGGGTTCCGTTTGATTTTCTTCTTCCCTTCCCTTTCCCTTCCTTCAACCAGGTCCGTGTACCGGAGGTTACCGGCCACCGTGCTCTCCTGGTTCCTTTTGAGGGAGTGGGGTTCTCTTTTCTTTTCACAGCTTTTGCAGAAACAGGAAGGCGAGGGCGTACGCTGGGAGGCGTTGTTGATCACTGCTGGAAGTTCCCCGGTGTTGAAAACGTATGGTCCAGACGTGATTTTTTGTGTAGCGAGGACGGGCGTAACGGACAAGGAACAAGCGCGCAAGGATACACAGATTTCTATGTTGTGGGAGGAG
>NW_027159669.1:881-1132 GCF_002600585.1 Cystoisospora suis
GGCCACGGCATCCACCTTGTGCTAAACTCAGCGAAGCTTTCTCCTGAGGGTGTGCTAACCCGGATCTCGACGCAGCCGCCGACCGGTGGCTCGACCCGGGATACAGCTGTCCGTCTTCAAGTGCTAGCAGCGCCCTCGCATTGTCGCGACCCGGTTGTACCGCAAGTCGAAGAAACTTGTACGCTGCTCACCAATGTACCTCGGGGACTCGTGTCCAGTCGGGAGAGAAGCTGTAACGATTCTTGGTGTCC
>NW_027159670.1:0-209 GCF_002600585.1 Cystoisospora suis
GAGGAGGAGGGGTAAGCGGACGATATCCCGAGGGGAGACCAAAGAGAATAACCGGAGAAAGACAGGAGCCGGAAGTCGTAGTGCTAGGGGAAGGCGCGAAAGATAACCCGTTTTACGTGGAGGAAGGGTGCGATAGCTACAAGGGAAGCGTGGCAGCAGTGGCGTGCTGGGAGCAGCAGGCAAAGGGAAACGAAGCAGTAGATCAGGAG
>NW_027159670.1:633-850 GCF_002600585.1 Cystoisospora suis
GTAACCGAAGGAAAGGAAGTCAGCTCATTAAACGAAGAACAGTTCAGCCCCAGAGTGGGAAGAAGCGTATAACAGTAAGAGGTTCAGCCTCGAGGAGTACCAAAGCAACAGAGGGGTGGATGCGAAGACGGGATCCCAAGAAGACGGTAACGGAACAGGAGATCAATACACAGGAGGCCCCGCTGGCCAGTGTACAAGCGCACTACCGGGATCACAC
>NW_027159670.1:953-4086 GCF_002600585.1 Cystoisospora suis
CCACAACGAGAGAGGTGTATCACCCACACCTCTTGGATCCACGCTGGACCAGCTTCAGAGAGCCAGCGCGAAACGACCTGGCGAACTCCGCGATTACGAGGGTAACGCGAGTAGTTGCGAAGGAAGGGGAAATATCGTGGATCAGGAGGGTACGAACGAAGTGTGAGGGGAGGAGTAGAACGGGGAAGCTCCCGTCGGGCTTGAGCAAGGGCGCGGCCTACCACGCACAGGACGGAAGGAAACTAAAGCAGAGGATGAGAGGAGTGAAAGGAGAGATAACGATAAAGGCTACCGTGAGGTGGAAGCTTACTAGAAAGTGGACGATCCTGACGGGGGGGAATACACACCCGCATCGCTATTTCGACCCTGAGCAAAAACCAACCACTAGTCAGCAAGGAGGTAAACTAAGGACAAGAGGGAATACAAGAGGTGCTGATCGAGCCAAGCTCAGCACTGAAGTGCAGCGTTACGTGCGTACAAACCGTGCAGCGTATAGTGTCACCAGGGAAAGATCCTCAGGTTCTCTATACAGGGCGAGCCGGCATCATGGTGAAGGGGAGAACAGAACGTTCACTAAGGCGAATTGTAGGTCGTAACCACAAGCTGGAGGAGGCCAACTCGTCCTGTGCGAGCATAGCAAAGAAGAAAATAGCTCGCTCCATGAAGCAGGACCCACTACGACAAAGCGATCTGCTGACGGGAGAAGAGACTAAGTACCAAAGAACCAAGATAAGCTCCGAGCTAACTGCGCACAGGGGTGAGGAAGCTAACTGCGCTAGGAGTGAAGAGACGGGTAGCGGCCCGCGTAGCAATGGGTTCGAGGCGGAGAGCCTCGCGAAAGAGGTTGGAATGGCATCAGAAGCCAAGCCGAAACAGCAGCACAACACATCAGAGCGTAGAAAAAACCCACAAGAGGAGGAAACATCAGAGGAGACCGTTCCGTTAACACAGATGAAAGAGAGCACTGGGAAACTCAGCAAACATCCGGACAGGCGAGACTTCAGAAAGGTAGGAAGGAAAGGGGTTCCACCCCAGAAGGGAACCCAAGTGGACGAAGCCGAGGCGGGCGAAAAACAAAAGGAACTCGAAGGAAATAATACGGGGGACCGCAAGGCTCGAAGCACCAAGCAAGAGGAAGAGAGTTGGAGAATAGTGCGGTACCTGAAGAGCAAGCGCACACACACGAGCCGGCGCAACGGAGTGAGGGAGGCAAACGAGAGGAGGCAAAGGACGAACTACAGGAAGAGGAGGAGGATGGGCACAGCAGTGAAAGCTAACGTGAGGCAATGGAAAGGTATAACATCAAAACAATCGGATAAACTACTTAACTACTTCCTACGTCTAAGGAAGTATGAGATGTTTAGGGAGCAAACGGCGAAGGAAAACATCGGAGGGGCGGGCGGAGCCGGCCTCTCGAAACGGGGAAAGGATATTGGAAAGAAACGGAATAGGCCCAGAGATCGGTCGGCAAGCCGAAGAAGGAGAGAAGGGGGGAACTTCTATCTCGACGTAAATTTCTCTAGAGAAAGGAGAGAAAAGGTGGAAGAGGTATGGAAGACACAAGACGAACGCGAAGAAGTGGAAGCGGAGAAGAAGCTCGGAGCTGAGGACACGCGAAGAAGAAGACACGAAGAGCACTGGGAGGAAGGAGAAGAGAACGGGTGTAAAAAGGAAGGAAGAAGAAGGGAGAAAAAGGAAGGAAGAACGTTACCACAGAAAGGAGGACGAAGAGGCAGAAACAAAACTAGGAGGTCACGAAAGCGGCGTACGACTCACCAGCGGCGGCGTGTGGCTCCGAGAGCTGCTGCTAGAGGAGTCCGAGAGAAGGATGATCTCCATGGAGAACGCGCCAACCCGTACGTCCAACGAGACAGAGGAAGAGGAAAGAGAAGCACGCTTTCAACTTCGACAAGATAAGCGGGAGGATGAGCAAAGTAAGAAGGAAAGTGCGAGGCGGAAGAAGAGGAAGAGGGGCAGGAGCAGAGACGAGTGGAGAAGCCAGCCCTGCCAGCGGAAGGTCCGGGTGGTGGGACCAACACCAACCACTTTCAGCCGACCAGACAACCGCGCTACGCGGACCGGCCGACCGCGGAAGCCGGACCGTACACACCCACACCGGCCGACCAGGGAAACGCTGATTCCGGCGCTTCGTCGCCGGCGGCGAAGCGCCCCGAATTTGGAAAGAAAAAGGACGTTCGCGCGTATCGAAGGATGAAAACAAGCGCGCCGGAGATAGAAAGGCCTCGCGCGAGTCGGAAGACAAACGCGTGCGCGAGTTCAACAGAACGCCTAGGCGTGCGCATGAGCGAGAGTGCTCGTATGCGAGTAGAAGTGAGCAAAGAAAGGACAGTACGCACGGGAGTCGGCATACGTTACGGAGAGAAAGTTCGCGCGAGAGATCACTTGCAGGTGGGACAGAGAGCGCGCCCAAGAGAGCGCGAGCGCTAGCGAGGGAGAATCCGTACGAGAAGCCATATACGAACACGAAGGAGAGCGTACGCAGGAATGTGCTAGAACAAGCGAGAGAGGGTTTGCGCGCGGAGGCGCGCGGACGTAAGAGAGAGGACGTGTCTAGGGCAGAAAGAGCACCGTCCCACGGGCTCAAGGGAGACCATTCGGGTGCAATCGAAAAAGAGAATTCGTATGTAGTCGAAGAATCGAGTTCAGGTGAAGTCGAAGGAGAGAGCCTAGGGGGGAATAGAGAACCGTTCACGCTAAAGTTAACGGGAACGTACACGCGCGCACCCAAAGGAGAGTGCGTACGGGAGCCGAAGAGCGAGTGGACAGGTGTGAGAAGGGAAGGCAAGGGGGGACGCTGTAGCGAAGCAAGCTCAGGGAGAGAAGAGACGGATTTTGATAAGAGAACTGAAGGTGAAGGCTCGGTACGAAGGCGGGAACAGCAAGGCAACAAAGCACTACAATATGGGGAACCACGGACCCGGCGCGGATGCAACGCCGTATTATCGCAACGTCAAAAGACATCCGGGTTGGGGAACAAACGCTTGTACGGCGGAAAAGGGAAAGGTGCGCTGGAGGAGGAGATGACGGAGAAGCCTGAAGGGAAAACACAGGAGAAGGAGTGTAAAAGGGAACATGGCGCAGCTGACGAAGAGGAAAGGGAAGAGCTTCCAAC
>NW_027159670.1:4132-4479 GCF_002600585.1 Cystoisospora suis
CTGTGAAAAGCTTTATTAAACGAGGAATAGTGCAACAAATAGGGATGAGAGAAGAGGCCTTAAGTAAACCGGAACAGTTTGTGTGCGCTAACGGATGGAGATTGAAAGTAACACATTGCGTGAGAAGGGCCAAAGTAGAGTTGGAAGGAAGCACATTCGTGGTGGATTTGTTAATAGCAGAAACATCACAGGAAATGCTGTTGGGATATGATTTTTTAAAGAAAGCTTTGCAGGTATGGAACTTTGCAGACGGCACGCTAGAGTGGCGACGGACGCGAGGAGAGGAGCGAGAGTCGAAAGCCCGCGGGGAAGCAAAGGTAGGGGAACCGGCCAAACCACGACTGAAA
>NW_027159670.1:4853-5253 GCF_002600585.1 Cystoisospora suis
GTACAAAAAAGGGAAAGTAGACTATTTAGGGGCAATAAAGATCGAGGAACAGGAAGAGAAGAAGAGGGCGCAGAAAGGGACGGAAGCGCACGGGGAGATCATGCTCGGGGGATTACCGGAGGAGTACCCGATATCAAAGAAGCCAAGCGAATGGTTCGCGGATGCCGGAAAGAAAGTAGAAGGCGACGTGGGAGAGTTATTAGACGAGTTCAGAGAGTTATTTCAAGAGCTGCCAAAGGGAGGGGCTCAAGGCAGAAAAATGCAGCACCACATCCACACCGTCCCGGGAGAGGTCCCGGTGTATAAAAGGTCCACATACCCACTACCTGAACACAAGTTAACTAAGTTAAAGGAATATCTAAAAGAATTAATAGATAAGGAGTTCATCGTGCCGTCGCAA
>NW_027159671.1:0-363 GCF_002600585.1 Cystoisospora suis
GGCCAGTGCGTGCCAAGTGACGCCACAGGAGTGGCAGGAGGCGCACGGAGCGCCGGAAGCTCTAAAACGCAAGGAATTCAAGGGGCCAACCGGCCGGGAGTTGGTTGCACGGCACGCGAGAAGCACAGGGAAGGCACCAAGTCGGACGGACGAAGACCGACTACCGCGTTTCAAGCATCAACACACGACTCAATGGTCCACGTAAGAGAAGTGAGTCACATAAGCGAAGAACAAACGCGCGCTAACCACGCAACGAGCCCCAGTACCAAGATGTTGAACGAGCAACAGGAGGGGCCATTTCAGGCCAAGTTCGGCCTCGTGAGACTCAACGAGTCTCTCCCGCTCAGCGTCGTAGGAGAGACC
>NW_027159672.1:0-2959 GCF_002600585.1 Cystoisospora suis
ATCTATCTATCGCAAGGTGTTAAGTCACCTCCTCCACCTGTCTTCCAGAAAATAAGAATCTTTCCAGAAGCACTTCTCCATGGGTTTATGCACGAAAGAAAAGGACCTCTCTTATATCTTCTTTGAATCGAAGTGCATGACTTTCTTTTCTCTGGCTAGCGAAGGCATCTGCTGCTCTCGAGTGAAGAGGGACGACGAGGGAGGGGTGGAGACCACGACGAAGAGAGAGTTGCATGCATGCATGCATCGTGAAAAACTTCCTTTTCTTCAGACCGGGAGACATTTGATTCGATACTAACTCGCTCCCCCTTAAAAAGCAAGATAAACACGCACACAAAAGAAGCCATTCTTTCAGTAAGAAATAAAGAAGAGAAATACATCTTCAAGAACTTGGGGACTTCTCCCTTCCATGTTCTCTGGAGTCAAGGGAGGCATCTTCTATTTTCTTCTCTCTCCCTTCAAGACACAAACATGTGTCGAAGTCTGACAGGTGGAGATATAGATAGATAGATAGATAGATAGATAGATGGATAGATAGATGGATAGATAGATGGATAGATAGATGGATAGATAGATAGATAGATAGATAGATAGATAGATCGCTTCATTTCTACATTCGTCTATTTCTTTTTGTCGTCTCAGTTTGACAACAACTGAAAGAAGCACCAGTCTTTCGCATCTCTAGTTTTCTTTCTCACTCCTTCCTGAACACAATGTGAGGTGTATATACACTCGAATCACAGGTCGAACCATCAATCACAATTGTCTGTCATCTTCTACTTCGTCGTCTTCTCTTCCAGATTTTACTGAATGAGTAACGTCATTCTCTTTACAAGTTGAATGAACAACTCTTAAACTACTCGTCAGGCGGGATCCGTCTTTATATCTAACCTCTGTTTTCGTCTTCCTTCTTGTACACATTCTACTCGCCATTCCGTCTGCCCTGTCTTCTTCACTTCGACTACATTTTGCGTGTCATGATCTCTTCTTCTCTATCCTTTTTCTCTTCTGGGATTCCCTTTCTCTTTCCTTCGATTTCTATTTCTCCTTAGCTCTTTACTCTCCAAAACATGCACACTATATTTGTCTCACTCAGGTGTACATACACCTCCCGTCATCTCATTTTCTCTAGCTGCCGTCGAGAGACCAGTTTCTTCTCTTTGAGATGACCGGTCCGAAATCTCCAAGATGAAGAAGAAGAAAAGATAGATAGATTAAAGATAGATAGATAGACAGCTATATCTTTCTTCTTGTCACCTTGTTTTCATCAAAGATCCAGATATGAGAAGAAGACGAAGAAGAAAACGAGGAGGAGAGGAAGAATGGAAGATGAAGAGTCTAGGCAACTTCTCTCCTTCTTCGTCTCCTGTTCTTTTCTCTCCTGTATTCTTTCCTCTCACGTTAACTTACTTTCTTCTCTGTGTAAGTCTTCTCTTTTCGAGTTTGTCTACTTGGCACGAAGAAGAAAGCTTTCTGTACACTTCAGCTTTTCTTATTTCATCTCCTCGCCGTTCTTTTTCTTCTTCTTCAAAGGACTATAGCTCTTTCTTTCATGTGAGCAGTCTCCACTCTTTCTCTGATGCAAGGCGTGTATGGCCAAAGGCGGATCTAAGCTGTTCTCCTTCATCTTCTTCTTTCTCTTTTCTCTCTATACCTGACTCTTCTTCCTCTTCTTCTCCGTGTTTGCCGTTACCTCTCTCATTAGACTCCTCTTCTTTCTTCTCTTCTTCTCTCTCCTCATCATCATGGCTGTGGTGTTTCTCTTCTCTTTACGCTCATGCACCCGGAGTAAGATTCTCTTCTTCTTCGAGTCTATCAGAGTCAATTTCTTTCTTTCCAATTACAAATCTATATCATTCTTCGTTCTCTTCTTCTTCTTCATATCCCTGTGCGGAGCCCTCTCAACTTCCTGCTTGTGAAAGGTCTTTTAAGCATCGTGACTCGTCATCCGTTCCTTTAAGAAGGAGAGGTCAAGCTTCTTCTTTTTCTTTCTTTTCTACACATCGTAACGAGGGTCCGAGCCAAGTGAGCGAAGAAGAAAAAGAAGAAGAAAGGACCAACGGAGGGGAAAAAGTTCAAGGCGCCTCAACACATGCTAAATTCCCAGATGAAAGCAGTCCTAACGAAGGTCTCCGTCATACTTCTTTAGATCAAAAAGACCAGCTTCCTTCTTCTTCTTCATCTCCTTCATCTTCTTCTCCTTCGTCTTCTTCTCCTCCATCTTCTTCTTCTTCTTCGTCTGCGCCTTCCTCTTTACCTTGTCTTCCGAGTTTTGATCCTTTCTTTCGTCCTTTGTCTTCTCCGCGTCATTTTTTATCGTCTCAATTTCCTTCATCTTCTCTCTTTCTTCGGTGGATTTCTCTTCTCCCTCCCCCTGTCTCTCCGGCGTCTCCGCAGTATAAGAGAGAGAAAGAAGAGAGAAAGAAGCTGAGAAGAAAACACTTCAAGTTACGTAAGGCCATTGAAGAGAAGATCCAAGCAAGACACGAGAAGGTCTTCTTTCAAGGCCATCTTCATGATCCACATCTGATAGATGAAGATGAAGCCAAGTATCACCATAAAGTCATCCACCCCGTATATAGGACGATTGAGAGGCGTTATCAGATGAAGTGGCTGAAACAGAGAGTAAAGAAACTGAGGCAAGAAGAAGAATATCTTAAGAGCAAGCTCAACGCTCTTAGGCGTTCGATGCAAAGACAAGGAGACTATGTAGACAACACAGAAGAAGATCAAGGGAGAGATGAGGAAGAAGAAGAGAAGATGATGAACGGAGGAGAAGAAGAAGATGACAATGAAAGAGAAGAAGAAGAAGCGATAAAAGGCGGAGAAGATGGAGAAGGAAGGTCAGATTCGAGAAGGAACCAAGAAGAAGAAGAAAAGGAAGCAGGGGGAGAAGATAGAGAAGAAGAGAAGAGAGGAGAAAAGGAACTACCTAGTAGATTAATTTCGGCTATAACTC
>NW_027159672.1:2966-3271 GCF_002600585.1 Cystoisospora suis
CGACTTCTCTTGAAGATCCATCTGCAGTGCTCGCCATTAGTGAGAGGACCTCTCATAAAACTGCCTCTATAAAAGAAGAAGAAGACGGCATAAGTCTGTCGGATGGAGAGAAGCTCCATAGAGAAGCTGAAATACTTCAGACAGGTTCCCCCTTCACTGCTCGAGACAAGTCTAGAGATAAAGTAGAAGACGAAGAAGATCTTCCTTCCTTTTCTGTAGAGACAGTTTCAAGCGACGGCGTACCAGGAGATTCTTTAGAGACGGACGACGAAGCAGCACGGAAGCTTGAAAATGAGCTTGCGAAG